>NW_012156645.1:0-8474 GCF_000151545.1 Saprolegnia parasitica CBS 223.65
GCGCTTGAGAGTGACCTGAGAGTGATTTTGTAATATTTTGTGTTTAATTTTTGAGTTTAATGATGATAATCGGCGTGTACAAGTTGTCTACTAGCAGTGGAACATTATCATCATCGTCGCTGTAGTCGAATTGTACAGATAGCATGAGCTACGGGCGCGTATCGGACCCGTCTCGTTGTATGGACATGCTGTATTGAAACCAGATTAAAGTAGGACTTGGGCGGCCGATGGCAGCCGCACAACTATCTTGACTTACTCTCCCACGCATGCGGCAATCGGAGTGCGGTGTCTATCGATCCTAATTGACCTAATTTTGCAGAAAAAATCCTTGTTGCTGCGGGAATGACGCCGTCGTTCGCGGCAAAATACTTATAGGCAGCTTCGCCGCCGATCGGGGCCCACGTACCAAACAACACCCCTTTCGCCATTTTTCAAGAGCTTATACTTATCCTCGTTTCGATATAATGCTACTATGGGGTGTTGGCATGACCATTCTTCGAAAGAGACAGCCTCGTCTAAATGAGGCACACAACAACATTTGTGTCAAACTACTTTCCTCGTCACGTGTCAATTTTCACTTAGATTCATATATACTTCACTGCTCCTATAGCGCCGCAGAAGCCCATCTATATATCCATTTACATCATTTATGACAATATTATCCACTTCCTTGCGCTGTCACGTCTGAGGGGGGGCAAACTCATACTTCGATGAATCCCAACGAATCAAATACACGCTCCACTGCCGGAAGAGATATGTCAAAACCAATTTGTCACGCGCTGGACCATCCACACATGTCATGCATAATGACAACTCAAAAAAGGGTGACAAGCCATTCATCCTCGCTTACATGCAGATGCAAATCGATACAGCGCCAGTGCTACATTTATATATTGCGTTTCTAGGGCCTTTCAGATTGGAGCACTAATGAGCAAAAGCTCATTGTAACGCTCGAATCGCTCTTTGAGTATCACTTACCAAGGGAACACGATCGACTACCTAAGCTCATACTATGTACAAGAAGCTTTTATGTGCTCCGATGATCGAAAGAAATCGACATACACTTTACGACCAGGCACTTGTCGTACCAATCAATCTATGTTTTTGCGATGGAATAGGGTTGGGAATTATGAGCTTTACACAGTTGCATACACTGTACTAGTATATTAGTACAATGTCTCGTGTCTTTTCGGTCTCATCATCGAAAAGCGGCGTTGGTTTGCCGCGTGACCGAGTCGGTCCATCGATGTGTTCGCGCAAACGGAGCATATCGCACCGGTGGACGCCATATGTCGCTCTGCACGAGCTTGATCTACTCGACCACGGCGCGCCACGATCCACATACATTTCAAGAAGTTTAACAAAAGATGTGGATTTGGCAATAGTGACGACGAGCCACGCGGTGTATGCCACACGCAACTGAGAGGCGACATGAGACACCTGGTTAATTAAGGGTCGTGCCAGCGCACTGCGTTGCTTTTTAGACGCTCACACCTCCTCGACGCGGACGTATCGTCGTCGCACCGGTCGTACGTGTCAGTGTCATTGCTGTTGAGCGACCGCATAGCCTCGGTGGAGTGGCCGGGGCCAGCGATCGTCTCCATGAGCTGTGCCGCACACTTCAAAGGTAGATGCGGTGTCAGTAGAGACAGTCTTGGTATTGATGCGGGAGAAGTTTACATTGGCTGTGCTACCCGTCGACGGGAACGCTACCTGCGTGAGAGCTGGGCGAGGAGGCTGCCGTGTGTGGGAGGTGAGACACTAAAATGCATGATTTTCGACATAACTCGCTGTCGTCGACGAATAGGCGTCAACGCGATGGCGCTGGGATTCGCTTCTCGACTCCGGTCATCGTCTATGACTCCAAGTCTACAGGCGTCGTCATATGGGGTTTAATACGCTGCGCTAGCCCGGCGAAGTTGCGATGGACCATGCTCGCATTTTATTGTGTGAGAGCGCCTCTGGTGTATCGAGTTTGTCAATTCCGCCGAAGAAGCTACTGAGATCGGATGAAAGGTGTATGGATCTAAGGATCGCACTATGGAAATGATATGAGCTCAAATAAGAATCTATAAACCAAATGCATTGTATTAGCCAGCGCTTCGTAGACCTTACGCTTGGGGAGCACACGGCGACCGTGTCCAGAAAGTAGCTTGCCTTGCTAGGCGCTGGCGCAGTGGTCGGCGAGCTTGTAGCGGCACATCGCGACCTCGAGCACGTACAAGAGCGCGCGCTCGGCGTCGAGCTCAACGTAGATGCTGGGGCTCAAGATGAGCGCACGGCGGCGCTCGTGGTCTCTGTGCTGGCTGTCGTGTGCAAACAGCAGGACGCAATGCGCGAGGTACACGAGGTTGTATCTGTCACGCTCGATGCCGCAAGATGACGCACGCTCTCCGAACGCGACGCGGCGCAAGCGCAGCGCCTACTGCGGCGTTGCCGTGTTTTGATATTTTCACTGGGTTTTGATATCCGGATGGTGTCCGGATACTTCGATACGACGCAACGAATTTGATGCCATCGTCCGCACGCCGCGCACAGGCTCGAGGTTGTCGCTGTCGGCGTTTGTCTCGGCGCATCGACTACTTAGATTTACCTCACAGCGCGCTAACGTGGAAGCAGTGGTATTTCTACCGCTACGGCGCCGATGGCTGCGACCAGCGCAGCATCGACGCCAGCAGCCACGACTTGACACTGGATTGACACCTCCGCGAGCTGCATTCGCGCCTGTGTACGTTGCACACCTGCGTCAAGGTATGAGCGCCGACGCTCAATGGCTGCGACGCTGCTCAAAATGGTGCTGGTACCACCAATCGTGTTTGGTGAGGCATCGGTACTCGAGGAGAAGTATTCGCACGCTGCATGAGGACGCAGTGATTTTTGCACGCGCTTAGCTGGTGTGGTGAGCTAATGTCCTGCATTAAAGCGATGCGTGACGAAAGAAGGACCTCGGCCACACGAGTTTCACCGTCCACAGTGGACAGGACGCCCGCTATCGACCGCCCTGCCGTGCGACCCACTGGAGCGCAAATTGCAGAATGAACAGCGCTTAAGGGTTTTCCTATTGTCGCGTAAAAACACTGCGTTTCGCTTTGTCGTACTTGTTTTTACACTTGTTTTTACACTTGTTTTTACACGACTGAACGATTGCTCGAAAAAGGGACCTTCTCTGAGGTGCCACGTCATAGAAATCGAGATTTTTCACATATTGTGAATATTTCATTTCTGGCACACGAGGACGCATTATAGCGTGACACACGTTTTACACAAGTGTCAATAGACGATATGAAATCGCTGTGATTGTGGAAGAGGTGCTCGCGTCCGAACATTGTGAGCTCCAAGCCTTTCGTTCCAATCCTTTCACAGAATATGATGGCTTTGGAAGCATTTGCTTTGGATGTAGTGACTCCAAGAATGCTGCTATGAACCGCATTTATGATCGCGCGGAAGGGGAGATCGTCGCTACTACAAGTGTAGAAGACGAAAACTACGATGTGCCAACGAGGTCATTTGCTTCTTACGTTTTAAGAGCGCTTGGTATCTTGAGTCAAGCACTGCGCGCGTTGTAGGACGGCAGCGGCAATGCAGCGTTACGTGCTCTGCTCCTCAAAGTGGTTTCTATCATTGTGCAAATTACATGCGATTCCTTTCTAAGCATGATGGTGTCGACAAGCGGCGCCGACGTCCTGCAGTGGTGCCTCTAAGATGGCACTAGGATCTTAGTTTGGAGTGCGTCTTGGATCGTGTCTCGCTGCCACTTTACGCCTCGCTCGTCCTAGATGTGTAATTCACACATCATGGAATCGAGAGACAGCAGTAATACGTTAGTAGAGGTCGGGAATACCGAGCCACGCGGGGCGCAACGAATGCTTGACCAACGAGTCGATCGTAACGTTCGGGTCAAACGCGACGCGATGGCTGTCGTGGATGACGACGACGTGGATACCACTGTATACGAGGTACACAAGCCCCTCAATCAATCAATCAATCAAACGTATTCGCGTTGAAATCAAATTAGCAAAAACTAACTCAAAGACTTCGCATACGTATGTAGTGCTACGCCTGAATGCGTGGGAGTTGGCACCAGCACTTGGTCGTTGGGAGTGAGCTGCGCACGGAGAGATCCATCCCGTGGTGGACCCCACTCGCTGAGGGTTAGCGAGGTCGTACGCAGGCTCCTGTACTCGGACCACCCGACAGTGGAGTGCAAGCCGTCGGGTGGGTTTCAAACGAAACCGTCCGAGCCCGCATCCGAATAAATCCGGATACCCACCGAGCACATAGAGCCGACGCCGCACGCGGCGAGGCTGGACGACTGGTGGCGGCGGCGGAGAGCCGGGAGGCGACGGGACTTCGTGGAGGCGGGGCGAAAGCACGGGAGGGCCAGCGACGTCTCATCTCTTTGACGGCCACCGCGGACTCGACGTGACTTGAATCGTCGAGGGGCATTGGGTGCCGAGCGCGCGAAGAGCGGCGCCATCGGCGCGACCACCAACCGCTGCCAGCGACCAGCACTTACACAGCAATGGACGTAAGACACAGAACACACAGCACGCCGGAGCGCGCCATGGCCCTGCGGGCGACGCGGCAAGCCGCGTTGTTTATTGCACCAGGTGCCCTTGGAATGGCGTCACCCAAATCCAACCAAACATCAAACGACGTCGACGAGAAATGTTACCGCCAATGATATTATGGTAAATACCCAAAGAGCTGAAGGTAGAACGCGAGGTTGTTGATCTGGTTCGTGTACACGTTGAAGATCGAGTTGGTATAACGTTGAGCGCCAACGACGGGCCGCCGTAGACGACTTGCTGGCAGTACATCACCACGTCTTCCGTGCTCGCAAGCGCCTCGAGCGTCAGCAAGAGAAGAATAAAGATGTTGTGCCACTCGCGCTTGTGCCAAAGTTGCGGCGCCGCAGCCATCGGAAGAGTGGTTGGCGCAGGTGCACAAGCAGAACGGGGTACTAGACGGACGAGGCGTGGTAATACCAAGGCTGTTGCAAGCGGTCGCGTCCCTCAGTAAAATCTAAATCGTAGCAATAATTATGAGGTGTCTCTCTGCAATGCGTTATTTTTGACGCCAAATTGGGCCATGATTGCGATCCACGTCGGTCTCTCGATTTTTGGCCACTCGCACGCGTCGTTCCACGAAGTCGCGCTTAAGTACCTCGGCGGCGCCAGCACCGTTTTGGCCCCGTGCCAGACACCAACCACGACCACGACAGCACCGACACGCTCGTCCTCTCGCTTTCAGCCGACAATGTCCTTGTTGTCTGGCCGTACGAGCAGCAGCTGCCCCTGCAAACACGCGATTGGCTCGGTGCTTAGACACCACGCTGACGCGGCGCCGGCGATCGCCGCGTGCTCCTGCACGTGACGACGACAACATCGACGCCGCACGACATTGTGCTGCTCGGGAGGAGCTCTCGCCGGCGTCGATCGACCTCCACGTCGCACGCCGCTTTGTGTTGGAGCAGCTGTCGGTGCACGTTCGGCATGTGGACTTTAGTGTTGATGACGCGCGGCTTTTTCTCGGGCTGGCTCGCGCCGTCGACTGACTATGTGGTTCAGAGGAGGTGTTCTTCATGCAGCGGCTCGGCGCCCCGGGGCACTTCAACGACGAGTGCCTCCGCTCAACCTTGTCACCGGCTGAGCCATGCGGTCCACCGTTAGTAGTCGTTGCAGGACACCAAGAGTTCGAACCCGTATACGCTTCAGTCTACCGTGTGGCGCCACGTCCTCGCCGTCGCCACCAAGGTGCGCCGAATGACAGCTTGTCCATCAACGTTATGCGAAATGATGAACTACCATTATGCAGCGGAGAACGTGCCCCTTGGCTTCGTGTCGTGCGACTTGTCCGGGTCGCCCGTGCTCTTGCGGCGCAACCACATGTCGGTGTTCTTTTCGGCCACCGCTTCGATCCTCGGCGACCGCCCGGTGACGATGGGAGACCTCTACGACTCGATTCTATTGCTTACGTTGTTTGCAATAGCATCCTACTATGCTTCGCTCGAACGCCAGTGGTAGTCGGACGTGCTCAAATGACATCCGTGACGCTTTGGGACGTTGTCCAAGCCGGGCTTCTTGGCGACGCTAGCGCCGGTCGCCATGTTCCGACCGTCCTTGCGCGGACCGTAAGCGTGCTGTCTGGTGACGCGGCAACGCAAACGTCGGTTCTCGATGCCCTTGTCGCTGATGTTACACTGCCGTGTATCTCGGACGATACGAGTTTGAGCGCCAAGGACGTGGCTGCGACCGGCCTCGCCCCGCCCTTCACCGTATGAGCGCCGTCGTCCTGCATGACATGCGCGCCGCGGCTACCGCCAGTGCGTGCTTTGTGACCTTTCTCTTCGATGCGACGCCGTCATTTCTCGCGGAGGTGACGGTGCGTCATGACGCTCGAGTTTTGTCGGGTACAACCTCTATAAGCTCTACGTGGCCGACGGTGTCTACGAAAGTGCCCACGCCGCACTCCAGAAGCTGGCTGCGCTCGGTGCAAGTGCGCCGTCGCTGGACGAGTGCGTCCGTTACTGTGTCGTGCAGCTCTGTGACGCTGACCGTCGATGTCGTCTGTGACGTGAGCTGGGGTATGTTTGAAGCGCAAGTCGAAGAGCTGCCTCTGTGGCAAGCCGCCATCACCCACGTGCACGTGTCGCCGGCCAAGTCGTCGCAGACTGCGTGGACCTTGCACCGTCTACTCTACATCTTGTACGTCGCCCAAACCCGTTGGGGCACGCATCCCGCCCCATGTACTCGCTCTTCCTCCGCCTCTTGCTCGAGCCCTTTGCGCCGTCCGTTCTTCAGGTCGAGCGAGACGCACTCCTTGCAGCCTCGGAGGTCTTGGAGCTCGTACCCGATGCGCATCGGTGGTTTGTGTCGCAGGTCGGTCTCGCCTCGGACGCTGGCGACTGCGCTCTGACCGTTGTCTCGGCCTCGGATGTTCCCAAGCGGCTGCTTTTGGTCCGCGGCAAGCTCGCCTTGCCCGAGCACAGTTTGGCACTAGGGTCGCTACGTGCGCCTGTGGTGGTCTAGCTGCTGCTGCTGACACACCTTGCGACCCCGCCCTGTGCGCCCTTGTCGTCGATCGAGCTCGCGTCGGCGATTGCGCTTGAGATTAAGCTCGACCTGAAGGTCGTGGTCCGTGCAATCGCTCGTGCGTGGGTCGACGGTTTCGATTTATGGTTAGCTTATCCGAAAAGATATGATGTCGTCTGGCTGGTTGTGATATGTCGAGCGTGGATTGGTTAAAAAGAAGTCGATGAAAAAGGGGAGATGCGTCAGTTTTCAAACCGACAGCGACGGCGGCGACGGAAGATGCCAACTAACGACGAGGTACTACGGCAACCATGCAACCTGCGACGATGTGGACGAGCGACGATGTGGACGAGCGATGATGTAGGGAAGACTTCTCAATGCTGCATGGAATGGCAAGTTGGCTGACGTCCAATATTATCTCGACAAAGGAGTCAACGTCAAGTGCACGGACAGCGTACGTTGGATCTCTCGAAATGAATTGTTTTACATGCATACATTGGAGTAGGATGGTTGGACACCATTGCACTACGCTGCTTCCGGAGGTCAAGTGGACGTCGTCCGCATCCTGCTTGACAAAGGCGTCGATGTGGACGCGCCCGATGTGGTACGCTTATGTGTTTATGAAGCTGTTTTGATGTATCTATTGACGTAGATTGGTTATACACCACTACACCGTGCCGCTGAAAGCAAAAAGTCAGAAATTGTCGAACTACTCTTGGGAAAAGGCGCCAAAATCGACGCCAAAAACAAGGTACAAGCCACCATGTCGGCGCATGGTACCGGCATGAATGTGCCTCAAGACTTCGTCAATAAACAACAGCAAAAATTAGGATGGCAAAACTCCGCTTGAGGTCGCAGAAGCATGCCGTTGTGATGACCCAGCAGCAAAGCTTTTACGCGACTATTCTCGCACGCAAGAGGAACAGGTATATAGTCGACCAAAATGGCGTGCTTCTCTACCGCGTCTATAATCACTCTCTGTTATAGCTCTTTGATGCTCTGCGCAACAAGCGCATTGATGACGCCATGCGCATTCTTCAAAAAAACTTTCTCTACGGCAACCTCCGTGACAGCGTACGCATTTTCACAATATGTCATCGATAGATGTGTCTTATATGAATGTAGTCTGAGACACCGTTGCTGCACTTGGTCGTGGCAACGCAAGATCTATCGCTGCTTCAAACGTTGCTTCGGAAACCTGACCTTAAAATCGATGCCAAAGACTCGGTATTTCCATAAATCGACTTCTTGAATGACTTTTTACGTTATGTGTGATGGAATAGACGGGTCGCACGGCCCTCGCGGTTGTCATCACCGCTGACAACGCAGAGGCAGCTCAAACGCTGTACGAGGCAGGCGCGTCCCTCGATCTCGTCGACAAGGTGGGGTTTCGACTTCGTTTTGCTGAGAATATTGATGGTGTGGTACAGAATATATGTG
>NW_012156645.1:8574-17993 GCF_000151545.1 Saprolegnia parasitica CBS 223.65
ACCAACGACGACAGCACGGTGGCTCAGCTACTGCGTCTGGGCGTCAGCTGCTCATTGGCCAATGAGGTATGCAGTTCTGAGCCGGACGGTCAAAAGCGTATTGGCTCGATCTAGAAAGGCGAGACGGCGTGGCATATGGCAGCTGCAAAGGGACACATGTCCATCCTCACGATGCTGCTCCAACACCCCAAAACCAAGAATAAGAACGGCATTGACGTGACCAACCACGTGCACTCTACTTCATTTCCATTTTCACCTTAACCTTGAACTGGTGTAGAGTGGGGAATCACCCCTTTTTGGCGCTGCGACCAGTGGCCACGCCGACGTTGTCAAGTGTCTCCTTCGTGCCAACGCCAGCCCGTACATCATTTCCCATGTACTGCCTCTAGATGATTCGTATTCAAAAGACATCATTGCGATGCTAGGATGGATCGACACTGTTGCATGCCGCTGCAATTGGCGGGAGCATGAGCGTCCTTCACCAAATCGTCCAGTGTGGCGTCAACGTTGAGGCGTGCGACGCGGTAGACGATTTTGTCTGCAATAGAATCCGTCCAGCTCATATATAGTTTAAACTAGATGGGGCAGACACCACTCCACATTGCGTCCGAGAAGGATCACGACAGTGTGGTCAAGTACCTTTTGGACATCGACGCCAATGTCTTTGCTAAGGATAAGGTATCGCCATCTCAACACTCATTAAAGCTTTGGGATGACGTGATTTCTAGACGGACAAGACGCCGTTAATGCTGGCGACCCACCCAATCGTCATCAACACCCTGCTACAGGCAGAAAAATTGACCAAGCAAAAGGTAGTCTAAACGATCGAACACATTCTTCTGCAAGCCTTCGTAGGCTTCTCAGCTCTCGCAGGCCACGCTAGACCACATCGTCACGCGTATCTGCGGCTCGGAGGAGTTGCTGCGCCTACTTGTCCAGCGGGTTTGCGACCGCCTCGACGTCGGTCACAAATCTTTGAGGGTACGACTGCTGCATGTAACACGTCATGTCCTTCAACGTAGGCCTCGGTGGGTCGACCTGTGAACACACAAGACACGAACGTACAACTCGCTTGAGAAAAATCAAGGCTATTCATGTCTGTCGTGTAGGAGCGTGCCCAAGCCGATAACGACAACGACGCCAGCCAAGTGCTGCTGGCCGACGACAGTGATTCCAACGCCGCGAACGAGGTAACTGTTTTTGACTTGTCTTTTGAGCATCGAAGCGACGCTGGAACGGTGTAGGCGGGCGACTCTTCTCTGCATCTCGCTGTACAAACCAACGACCACAAGACGTTGATGTCGCTTTTGCGATCGCCCAGCATCAACGTCGACGTTCGCAATGCGGTGCAACAAAATGCGGTCGACGACACTAATGACAATGACATTGTTGTTGCTCTTTAGGGGGGCGTGACGCCGGTGATTCTGGCCGTCCAAATGGGCCACCGACGCCTGGCGGCGATGCTCCAGAATGCCGCACACCGTGTTATCCCGAGCGTACACATCGCTTCGATCGACCTTTCTCTAACATGGGCGGCTTTAGGTGCCAGCCACTAACATCAAGATGGAGCAATCTAGTCCATTGTATGGTGCCGTGTACAAGGGCATGTTGAACGATCGTGTCGTCGCCATCAAAACGCCTGCCGATGAGTCCTCCGCCCAAGCAATCATCCACGAGATGGAGACCATGCAGCAGTAGATCACCACGATCTTGTATAATCATCTGAACATCGTGGGAATCTAGGTGCAACTCGCCGTACGTGCAACAGCTGCTCGCCGTGTCGGATGTCAACACATCGAGTCCTAAGCTCGTGCTCGAGTATATGGACGCGGGTGATTTGCGCAGCTACCTCGACGCCAAGCGGCTCGGTGACTCCACCAAGGTCAACGTCTTACCATTGGAAGTTGCGTGGGTCCTTGCGAATGCGCTCGCTGACTTGCACCACAACGGTCTGCTTCACCACGACCTCGAGAGCTACAACGTACTTCTCTCGTCGACCAACTACATTAAAGTCGCGAACCTCGGTTGCGGCCTCGAGTCGAACGCAACGACGGGCAAGAGCACACCGTACTGGACAGCACCCGAGGTGCTTGCGTCGACAAGCAAGTACAGTTTTGCCGCCGACATTTACTCGTTTGGCGTCATCTTGACCGAACTGGACACGCTTCAGTTGCCTTTTCACGATACCAAAGACCTCGGGTACTGGGGTATCATCGATGGCGTGCGTCTCGGCAACCTCCGTCCGACAGTGAGCGCCAACTGTCCGCAGTGGTTGCGTGACCTTGCCGACGCCTGTCTGTCGTTTGACCCGACGCAGCGTCCGTCAGCGCACATGATTGTCCAGTCGCTCCAAAAGCTACTCTATCGCAGCGAGGAAGCGTTGGTGACGCAAATCAAGAGTGAGCAAACGACCGAGTTGGCCGAGCCGAGTCCAGGTAGCCCCACGGTACGCGTTGCTTGTGGCACGGTCGTTGGTGGAATGACGCTGTGCCTCTAGACTGCCATATTTGACGAGAGCCCACAGCCACCGACGAGCGATGTGACCAGCGACGCCGATACCGCACCGGCTGCCGTCACGCCCACAACTTTGATTGCATCGACAGTGTCGGCGGTCGGACCACCCATACAAATTGTGAATACATCTGACCACCGTCCTTGTAGGCGACCTCGAACACCAAGTCTGTGAGCACGCAAATCGTGTGTCAGCTCTGCCGTGTTTCCAATTCGCTCCTTCAGATGCACTGCCAAGGCTGCGCGGAAGAGCTCGCTACCGTTGCGTCCAAGCTCAAAACGCTCCTCAGGCGTCTCTCGGTCGCCAAGAAGAACGGATTGGAGATCGACGACGATCTTGTTTGCACCTGCTGCGACACACACCAACCGATGGAGGCGATGACCTGTGACAACTGCGACGATGCACTTCCTGACGACCAAGAGAAGCTGCGTCTCCTCGTGCTACGCATCGAGCAAGCGACCAAGTCCAAGGCCTAATGTCCAAACTGCACGTCTATACTTTCTTTTGGTGTAAACCATGAAACAAACCAATTGCATTACTTATTTGAATATACGTTCTATCCACAGAGCAAGTCCGAACAACGCATACACAAACCCAACGTGACATCCAACCAAGCCTAGGTCCAACCCACAGTAAATTCAACCACAAGGGCACCGAGGCCACGTGATACAATCCGTCGCTAAAGCTCTATGGTGAGGCAGGTAATGAAGAACTTGTGATTGAAATTTGACGAACCCGTTAAAGTTTCTTAGCATCTGATTGGCCAAAAATCCTGCGCGACGTGGGAATGTACTTGCGCGGGAATGAGGCAGCTCGCTATGATAGACATTACACGCATCAAACTTGAAAGTGTAAGGAGATTAGGAGGTTAGCTCGTGGCGAAGAAAATCTGGGCTGCGTACAGCACGAATCTCTTGAACGCCGAGCCACCGTGCAGCCGCATCGGATTGACAGCGCTGAGGAGCCGGCATCATCCAACGGCCACGAGGTTGAGTGTGTACCTCGTCCGGCTTGGCGATAGACATGAGGACCGATGCGAGTGGCGCCGTGTGCACGAAAAGTGCGGCGACAGGATTCTTAAAAGTTAGTTTGCTGCGACACGAGCAGTGGTGGAACGCGCAGGAGGAGCGCGGGGTCGGCAAAGCGGTCTGACGTCACTCGCAGCAGTGCGTCCAGTAGCTGCGGGAGAAACGACGTTGGCAGATGCAGCGAGCTCTCGGCGAGGAGAACGCTGAGGTCACCGAGCATGTCGCTCAAAAGAGCTGCGTAGCGGCGATCAAGTGGTCCCGACCAGACCAAGACGGTCGATACCGCTGCCAGAGTGAAGCCTGTCTTCGTCAAGAATGAATGCGAGAGACAGAAATACCGTGAAGAAACCACCGAATGTCGAGCGCTTGGTCTTCGAGAGGCTGAGGATGAGCAAACCGACTGCAGTCGTCGACAGGTGTCTTCATCGGTACGAGCGTACATTGCAGTGTGTATACCCAATAGAAATCACTACAAAACCATACATATTACCGACGGCCACAGCAACGAGGGCGAGCTCGGGTCTTTGGGAGGCACCAGCCGCTGCAGTGCAAGGGTGAGTGCCGGTGCGAGTGACGTCGTCTCGTCGAGGAGCAACTTTCGTTCCGACGTCGAGCGGTCTCACGTGCCGCGACGGCACCAGCGGCGCGGCAGACGCGCGCGGGGTGGAGGATAATGCAGCGTCGACGATGCATTGTAGGGGACTACGTCGGTGCCTTCTGCCGCGAGCCTGGCTGGCCACAGCGTCAGCGCCAGAAGCATCTACTGCCTCGAGAAAGTCACGCATACTGCTCTTTGTGTTTGAACCGCGGACGCTATGACAATACCGTATATACAACGAGCGCGCGCACTTGCTTCTACCTTGGGCCGCGTACGCTCGCGACGAATTAGGAGACCCACAAGCAGCGGCAAAAATGTTCGATTTAGGCGCTAGTCACATTGTGAGACAAATGCCGCGTGAGAGTAGTGTGGTACCTCGTGCCAGACACGGGAGTACGCTGCGCCGACGCTGTCAAGATCGAGGTCCATGCCATGCTCGAGTCTGCGTCGTGGACCTTGGGTGCGCGCGGTCAAAGTTGATGGCTGCTGAGGGCTAGCTCGACTCGTTGGCAGCCCTAGCACAGACCAGATCACAGGCGTTGTCGAACAAGAGGTTCGCTGTGAGCAATTTGTTGGCGTGGCGGTGCCAGCAGTCTCGGCTCGGTGCAGTGTACAAGCAGGAGGGCATCGTGCGTAAGATGCTCGAGCTCGAGCCATCGATATCCGCGCCGAGAGATGGCGCGCGCGCTCCAAAGACGACGCAGCGCTGGACGACGTGCGAGAGAGGTCGTCGTTAGCCAGGGCTCCGCCCGAGGGCCGACTCGGTGGTTTATAACGCATGGATAGGCTGTGCCATACACACTGTACCTACAGCGACGTCGCGTGAGCGCCTTTGCCTGAGGGCTGCGCACGGCTTGCCACGTACTAGTACCACGTGCATGTGCTGGTGGCGATGGCCGGTTCAAGAACTGCGGCAAGAACATTGGTGATTGGCTCCAAAGCAACATCCTTGCCACTCTGATTGGCCACAAATCCAAAGTCTGGTTGCTCTGATTAGCTGAAACGCTTTGGCCTGGCGCTGACGAAAATGATACGAGGAACACTGCATTGCGACCGAGCGATACCTCGTGACGACGTGTGCGTAAAGACCCTTGATGGAGTCCCCTCGAGCCCAATGCAGCAGAGTCAGTGGTGCCCGAGGAGCCTCGGCGTCGTCTTTCTGGCGTCGCCTGTTGTTGTTATTGGCGTTCGCCATTTACAACCATAAATAACCATATTTTGGAGATAACAGGCCCGCCGCGCCAGCGGATCGACCAAATGAAGTTTGAAAAAGAAATCGCCCATACTTGCCAGAGTGCTAGACCACACTTCGGGGAGTCCAAAATGCCACGTGGCGTCGCTGTGCGAGCTCTGTAGCGAGAGCAAATGGCTGCGGCAAACAATATTCTGATATAGTGTGCTTTTTGCTATACTGAAGTACTGTGAGGAAAACAAGGCCTCATCACGCAGCGGTATTGCGCGCACTCCGCCTTCCTCGGCCACATGCAACACGCTCTCGAACATAAATAAGAAGAGACGACGTCCTCGGCTTCCGCGATTTCGACGCATTTTCAACCGAAATTGCATGTCGAAATTCCTGAAAATCGACGCTCGGCAGTTCGAGTTTAGTGTGAGTGCTCAAGCAACTACGGCGACCAACAAGCTGGTCGCGCACCGGGTCGAGACCCATCGCCAACTGTGGCAGTCAGTCTTACGGTCCTTGGAGCTTTGGAACCCCGCGATGTCATGTGAAGTATTTGGGCAATTCTGCCACCACCTCGAAAAATGGAAAATGGATTTGCGCGTGATTGCGCTACGTGCAGCGTCTGAAACGACATGTACTTCATTTAGCAA
Organism: Saprolegnia parasitica CBS 223.65; assembly: GCF_000151545.1. Lineage (NCBI taxonomy): Eukaryota > Oomycota > Saprolegniomycetes > Saprolegniales > Saprolegniaceae > Saprolegnia > Saprolegnia parasitica. Next base: position 14,546 of record NW_012156645.1, read on the forward strand.
GTGCTTGGGGAGGTATACATGGCTCCTACGTGGCGCTGGCGCGTCTGTGGGCTGCTACTCGACGTTGTGCTGAATCGTACCCACACTATTTAAGACGCGGTTGTGGACCAAGTCTTGTGATTGGCCATAAAGAATCAAGAATTGGGCCAATAAAAACATCCATTCCAGATCGAAAAGCGCGTGCATACAGCATGCCGTCCGGCGTGTAATAAATGCCCACGTCGTCACTTGCGACGTTAATAGTTGCCGGCGCCTCGAGCGTCGTGGGAACGCGCGACTGGTTAACGTTGCTCAAGACGAGCGCTCCGTTGATACCGTTGCCAGCAATCTCGAGGAGCGTCGAAAGAACACGCTGCGCGCTCGCGATGCAGCGCAGAGCTTGGCCTCGAGGGACACGTCTGTGAGACCCGGCTCCGCGTAAATAGTCGTCGACGTGGTCACGCCCGCCGACACCATCTCGTCATTCTCCTCGTCATCGTGGTCTTCGTCGTCGTTCTCGGCCGGCGGTGCAAGGTCGTCTCCCGGGACGAACCGGGCCTGGAGGTTGCAACGGCGTCCTTGCGCGCGCCGTGCACGACGAGCGGGTGGTGCAAGAGCACGAAAAGGCGCGAAAAGTGCGCAAGAAGCTCGGTCTCGTGTGTCTTGGGCGAAAGGCGCGCAAGTTGCGGTGAGGATATCTGCGAGCGACGGCGCATTATAGAGGACCTCGTCGGTGTCCTCTGTCAATGGTCGGTCCACCGCGTCGTCAGCGTCAGAGGTGTCTGCTCAAAAGCGTCAAGAATGCTATTCAGAGCTGGTCCGGAACGAGCGCGCGCATGCTTCTTCCTGGGGTCAAGCACGACGTGGTGGAGGCGATCCACAAAAAGTGGCAGCAACCTCGTTCGATTCAGGAAGCTAATCAATCTGTGAGACGCAAGTGGCGTCAAAGATATGTGGTACCTTGTACCAACCGTGAGCGAGCGCCGGGTCATCGCATTGAAGAACGAGGTCCTTCCAAGCACGCCGTAAACCATGGGCGCGCGCGGCCACTTTAACCGCCTAGGGCTGGAAGCTCCGGTCGTCGGTACTTCGGACATAGATTGCATCTGACGCGATGTCGAGCGAGAGGTTTGCGGCGGGCGGGATGTTGTCGCTGCGCCGCCAACGGCTCGCTGCTTGGCGCTGGCTGTCGTGTGCAAGCAGCGAGACGTCATGCGTGAGGTGCTCAAGTTGGATCCACCAGACTCGATGCTCAAGATGACGCGCGCGCTCCGAACGCGACGCGGTGCGCTTGTGCCGCAGCGTCCACGTCGTCACCGCTCGTCGTCGCGTCACCACTTTTGGAATTGCACTTGATTTTGATGCCCGGATATTGTCCGGACACTTCGACACGACGCAACGCGTGTGACAAGGGCCGAGGCCATCGCACAGGTGCTCGAGGTTGTCGCTATCCGCGTTCGTCTCGGCGCATCGACTACAGAACTCACTGTGCGCTAACGTGGAAGCAATGGCCTTTCTACCGCTACGGCGCCGATGACTGTGACCAGCGCTGCAGCGACGCCAGCAGCCATGACCCGATTGTGAAGCGAAACCTTTGCGAGCCTCTTTTGCGCCAAGTGACCTGTGTCAAGGTACAAGCGCCGACGCTCGATGGCTGCGACGCGGCTCAGAACGTTACTGATACCACCAATCGTGCTTGGTGTGGCATCGGTCCTCGGCGAGAAGCATTCGCATACTGCATGAGGACGCAGCGATCTTTGCAAGCGCTTGGCTGGTGAGCCAATGTCGGGCAATGTATGGATGCTGGACGAAAGAAGGACCTCGGCCACACGAGTTTCACCGTCTACAGTGGACAGGACGCCCGCTTGCGACCGCCCTGCCGAGCGACGCGGTGCCGTGCGGCCGAGGCCCTCGGGCGCAAATTGCAGAATGAGCGCCGCTCAAGGTTTTTCCAACTCTCGTGTAAAAACACTGCGTTTCGCCTCTGCGGTGCTCGTTTTTACACTTGGTTTTACACGACTGAACTTTTGCGCGGAAATGGTACATTCTCCGAGTGCCACGTCATAATGCGATCGAGTGTTTTTCGCATTTTGCGACCTCTGGCCACATAAATGCCATCACACGCGTTGTGATAATGCATCACCGCGAGTACAGAAGCCTCTCATTGTGAGTTCAAAGCCTCTCATTCCAATCGCTCGACAGGATGCGATGGCTCTGGACGTTGTAATTACGAGAATGTTGCTATGAATCGCAACTTTGACCCAGTGAAAGGGGTTGCTTCAAGTGTATACAGCGTGCCAACGCGGTTATTTGCTTCTTAACGTTTAAAGAGCGTTTTTGTATCTGTGGTCGAGCATTACGCGCGTTTACGACTGCAACAGTGACGTAGCATGGTCTGCTCTGCTCTCCAAAGTGACTGTGCCAACTTTGGGCAACTTCATCTCCACGTGATGATGTCGACAAGGGGCGTCGGCCAAGGGTACCCTTGCGTCGGCGTCCTGGCGTGGTGCCTCCCAGATGGTACTAGGATTTCAGCTGGGACCTTGGATCCCGTCTCACTACTGATGTACACCTCGGACGTCGACGCGACCTCGCATTCCGTGCTCTCCACATCGCCCTCTACTAATGTGCCAAGTCTAGGCGATTTCATTTGGAGTGCAATATGGTTGCCCGCGCGGCCTAGTGATTCTTTGAATCTTCCAGCCGTCGCACCACTCACTGTGGTCAAAAGCTCCAGCTTGGAGGCCGCAGTCATTTCGTCACCACACCAGATTTCCAGATAATGAGGCTAACAACACGCAACTTTTCGGTGTCCCCAATTCCGTGAAATTGCGAGTGCTTTGGTGCGCTGTTATCCGCCACCGAGCCCAGCCTCTGTTTTTCCACCGCAATAACTACGACCACAAGGTTGTGAATATCACACGAAGCCCACATTCGAGTGTGCCGGTGGCTTTGTGTGATGTTCATAACCTTGTGAATGTCATTGCTGGACGAGACGTACTGAAGCTGCACCCAGCTGCAGTGAGAGTACGTCGTAGCTGTGCGCATGCGTGTCGGCAAGTACAACGGCAAGCTCCGTACTGAGCGTCGTCGCGACGAACTTAGCCCCTTGACGGCAAGTTGATGTTGTCGCGGCCTACCGCCATCAAGGCCGTTGTCATGTCGTGGACGACATGGGCCAAGAGAAGAACCTGAAAAATAAAACAACGCGATCCGTTTACATAATAAGTGGTGCTTTCCTGCGCAACCAAGGCCGTAAGAGCCCAGGCCCTTCCTTCCTTTCTCCCACCGAGTGCCACGTCAGATGCCCAAGAAACCCTTTTTCGTCCTACGCACCCTTTTCTGGCACAACCGATTCCACAGAATTCTCCAAACAGCATGGGCGGCGGCGGGCTCCGGATCCTCAAGCACAAGAAGTGGCATGTGTGGACGCGCGAGAACATCGAGAAGGTCCGGCGCGACGAGCGGC
>NW_012156646.1:0-3001 GCF_000151545.1 Saprolegnia parasitica CBS 223.65
TTTGAGCATCCGAGCATGTCCATGGCTTGATATCGCACCTCGTTGTCGTCGAGCACCTTGGCAAACTCGCGCTCGGGAAAGTTATAAATATCGCCGTACGTGCCCTTCTGGAGACGCTGCAGCAGCTCCTTCTCGATCGACGAGTCTAAACGCATACATAGCATGAGCGATGATCGTCCTTGCATCGCAGCGCACCGAGCTTGGCGGCGGTCTTGGCCTTCTCTTCACGGCGGGCTTCACGGCGCTCGATCTTCTTGTTGATGACGACAAGGTTGGGCTTGGTCTTGAGGCGGAGCTTGCGCATGCGCATGAGGTACTGGTGGATCTTGGTCAAGCGCTGCTTGTTGCGATGGATGAGCTTCTTGGGCCAGAATTGCTACACGACGTCGTCATTCGCTGCCGTCATCAAGGCGTGAATTGTACCATTTGAGCGTCGATCTGCTCCAGCGACTTGGTGTAGTTCTTGGAGAGCTTGACCTTTTCCCAGAGGTTCTTGGGCGAATGCGCGCGCTCGATCGTCTTCATGTACAGGTAGCACACGCCGTTGTGTTCGCGGATCGTGGCGTAGCGCGAGTTGGCCAGCGGGCACGATTGCCTAGCATCGTCGCCATGAGCTACCAAGCGACACGGCGATGGCGGCCGCACCGATTGCAGAGGCCCGTGACGTTGTACTCGTTGCGGCAGAACATGGCGCCTTCGCGCAGCCTAAATAAGCACTTAGCCTTCCGTGGCGGCGATATGTACGGCAGACGTACTTGCTCTTGAACGAGCAGAACTGGTTGGAGATGACGCCCCAGATAACTTCGTCGTGCTGCATGGCGTGGCGCGGGCGTAAGCGGGTGCTTCAACAGGAATGAGCGACCCGCGGATACCCCACTCGGGAGTTGGAGCCAATCGTTTCGACGACATTGAATTCCGTCCGTACTTTAATTCGATATATATTGAATTTGCTGTTGCTTGTATGTAGTATTTGTATGCCAATTTGAATATTGCGTTTTAGAAAAGTGTATTTTAATTGCGTGGACTGCACCATTGTATGATCCATTCGTTTAAGTTGCGCGTCGCACGCCATAGATTGGGTAGGGTAATTCCACGCAACTTGACCACGCCTTGGCTCAGTCGCTGGACATATTTGGTGCTGTTCACTTGTGTCTGCACGCTCAACACGGAAATGCGTGTCGTATTGAGAGGACTCATGTAAAAATGCCGAGTGCACAAAGTGTGTATAACCCTAAAGTGTTGGCAAGTACGGCTTAGGTGGCGTGTGTTTAGATTTTGCTGTGAAATTGGCGCGAAATCCCGCTATTTAGCGATGATGGCTCACTGGGGGCATGAAGCGATGCCTCTCGACGCAGGATCGTGCCAGTTTGAGTCACTGCTATGTAAAAGTGAGCGTTTGCGTGCTCAGTATACGGACACTTCTGTTGGGCGGCGAGAGTCAATGCGCTTGCCCTTCCCTTCAAGGGCATCCCGCCTCTGGCACGCTGCTGTCAAGGTGCGAGTACAATGTCAACGGATCCGTCGCAAGAAGTGCGCATAGCGGTAAAGCTGCGCTTGGGTCTTTCCGGAGCTGCAGTCGCTCTCTGGCGACTACCGGTGCTATGCATGACGAGCCCTCGTCCATCGTCACGACCCGTGTGCGGACGAAATATGAAGATTGCTCGTCTGTGTGGGACGTCATTGCTGGCAGCAAGCTACAATCCGAGACGATCCTCAATGCGAGGCCATGCACACTGAATGCATCCGTGGGGTGCTAAATGCATATCGTGCTTCCATCGGAAAGAGGATGTAACCATGATCCAAGCCGCCATTTTCCACGTTGAGTCGGGGCGGCATTTCTGCGAGAATTCTCGTTCTTGATGATTTTACGGGATCTGGGGCCTTTTCCCTATGGATATTTTCTTGTCCTTTCCTCGATCCTACTGGTCGTCGCGTCGTCCACGCCATCCAAATGCAAACGTAAGCCTCTTAAAAGCTCTCAGACGCTTGGGTACAGCTTTGTGCCGTTGCGTTTTACACTGTTAGAACAGAAGCACCTTGTGAGTCTACGCAGAACGCAGCTGGGAGCGCTGTCGCAGTTAGCATGGGCCACTGCACAGGACGCATCTTTCATACCATGGCGCTAGAGACATTGCACAATGGAAAAAGGTAATTGTGGGAGGCCGAGTGACCTTCTTTTCGTTCCAAGACGATAGCAGCTAACGTCAGATACGAAATGACCCCGAGACTCATGCAGCATATTTCGTTCGACAGAATCTTGTTGCAAATGTGCGTGTCAAGGTCGTCAAGCGAACCATTGTGCAGATAGAATGCTTGCGGCCACGCGCGCCCGTCGCAGTGCCAATCGAATCTGCAGTCGTAGACGCGGCTGGGTCGCGCCACTGTCCTATGCAACATACTACCATCGATAGCTTGCGACGCTGTCGAGATGCGATGCCGCCACATTGCTCTTCCGTCGCAGCGCACCTATACTAGTACTAGTACATGCCCTCACCGCCTCTTTATCGCAGCACTCGTAGTACCTCAATCGTAGCGGTGGCAGAGCCATGACCGAGACCCCAGACCCTGGACGTCAGTGTGGCGCGACTGGCAGCTCGTTGCTGCACCACTTGTCAGAAACGAGACGAGTGAAATAAACCTGCTCCGTGCCTCGTCTGTACAGCGACGTATGGCCTCTAGCGACCGCATTCCCAGTCATCCAACACCAAGACAACAGTAGAGGCGCTGGATTAGGCCCGGGTCAGTCGTTGTCAAGTTGGCACCGGGAGCGTCCAGCTTCTGACGCACTGCTTCCTCGCTTCTTGCTGCTGCTTCCTCCACCACACACTCGCTTCATTTGCGCAATCCATTGACACCCAGGGTCGTCCCGCGCTTGGCCCTGGCGCCGCCAAATCACCGGTCGCCGTGCGCTACTTCAACCTTTGTCGCATGTTCTTTTCGTAGGTCCCTCTCTGAGAATGGTCCACACAGTGGCGTTTAAGGGTACCCCGAAAACGGTGTC
>NW_012156646.1:3648-5920 GCF_000151545.1 Saprolegnia parasitica CBS 223.65
CTGCTGTGGGGCAGCCAGGCCACCAAGATGGGCGAGTAAGACGACCGACCATATACGATACCATTCCATTGAAGTATGTTTCGCGAGTTGGATGATGTGGTCCAAAGACGCCACCCAAGGCTCCTCTAAACGTGATGGTGCTCGTGAATCGTCGTGTGAGAACGAAGTCTGAAGCTGAGATGAGCCATTGCATGTGTCGCTCGCTCGAGCAGCCGCGGTTGTGCAGGTGATACTCGTCATGACAGTGGTCGCTGATATACTATTGTTCCCGTCATCCTTGCAAAGGCAACGAACATCGGGCCTTGCAGAGTGCTCAACTATGGTGGAGTGAAGTTTGTTTCCTCGTTTGAACAAATCAACGCGTTATGTACCGTGTGGTGCTTGACGCCGTCGCGATCCGCTCCCGGCTCTACTTTCTGGCCGATGACGCCCAAGTATGTCCCGTCTGCGGCGACCTCGAGTCGTACTAGTACGACCATCTTCTGCTTCGTTGCGAATTTGTCACAGCCGTGTGGGCGGTCTTTCAGCCGCTCGTCGAAGCCCTCGAGCTCGAACTTCCCACGACGCCTTCCGCGCTCCTCTTCGAACCGCTGGTGACAGCCCAACGTTACCGTCGGCGTGCCGTAGCCATGATGTGGCCGATCCTCCGCGCGTGCGTGCTCCACACCGTCTGGCTTGCCCGCAACGACCGCGTCTTTCGCCCCGCCTCTTCCAAATGATGGCAGCCCTGCGGCATGACGCATGGCTACGCGACAACTTTGTTCCGGCATGTGCCGTTTACACGCCACGTCTCCCGCTCGGCTTAGCCTCTCGGCGGCCGACTCGTCGTAGCACCTTGGAATCGATAGTCCACCACCATGTCCAGTTCAGTGTAAATTATATCTAAATAGACTCACTTCAACAACAACAAATCAACGCGTTAGAAGCGGAGCTGTCTTTTCTTGCTCCTACAATTGCAGAGCTTCTAGGAGCAAGAAAAAACTGCAAGAAACCTGGTCGCTGGGAGGAAGTTGCGTGCATTTGCTGTGGACTTGTGCAAGGGATAGGATACCAGCCCCAAGATTACATGCCGCGCGTGTCCATGGTGCCAGTACGACCGACGGACGTGCCTGTAACGCCACAAATAGCTCATTCAATCGATTCGTGTCGACGCACCAACGCACTGTAGCTGTACTTCCCTAGCTCCTTCGAGCTACCGGCAGCTATGACCAAGGCCATAAACTTGCCTTGCTATGACACTCCGACTAAGCACACTATATATGTACCGGTATGGCAGAATTTTATGCGGACACGTACGAGCCACGCGAACAGATGTCTGTTGGAAGTACCGGTTCTGGTCATATGTGTTGGATTGAGTCTGTGGGAAGCAGGTGTCCGTTGGAAGTAACGCACATGTTTCTGCACGGCACCCATGGTACTGGTGATATGCAGTACATATGTACCAGCTTATATGGTACCAGCTACAGTTTAGGATAGCACTTCAAAATTGCTGAGTCCTAGCACCCTCGCTGGTCTCGCCTTTGATGCGGCGCATTGCGGTGTCAGCATCGACAAACTGTTTGCTTGGAAGGGAACGTGATGAGGGACTCGTTGCTGCTGTTGGTATGCTGGGACTAGAGGATAGCTCACGCGCCGAACTGCGTGGTGGTACTCGACTGGAATCTTGGGCCTTTTGCACGACGTTGTGATGAACGCGATGTGCAATTACGTCCACCACATATGCACATGACAGATGCATTAAACAATCAAGAATCGCGAGCCACGCCCGACCCTCCTGGATGTGAAATAAAGCGCACCTTGGTGATATATCACAGATAGAGGTTTATCGAATGTGAGTGGTAGGCATGATGGGCCACTGGACTGTGGAGGTATGGGGCGCATCTCGAGACATGCAAACGAGATATCAAGGATGCAGAGTTGGCAGGATGGCGAGTTTTATTATGCAACAAGCACTGGCACAATAAAAGTACAAGTTTGTTCCCTCGCATTGCCCATCCTCGTGCTTGGGTACGGTGGCGCGAGCACTGTCGGTGGCAGTCGACCTTGGAATCAATTCGTCATTCCTCAACCTGATCGACGATGCGCCTACCTCTCTTGACGCTTGCTTTCGCTGCGATCGTCGCCGCCGACCACTCGTGGTGTGATGACGTGTCGCCGCCCACGGCAACGCCCACAATGGCCCCGACCATTTTACCGACTGCCGCCCCGACAGACAAACCCACCGTCGTCCCGACTTCTGCCCCGACCAGCGCTCCCACCGACGCTCCGACGG
>NW_012156646.1:7567-19980 GCF_000151545.1 Saprolegnia parasitica CBS 223.65
TTCCCTCAGACGCTCCCACGGCTGCTCCCACCGATGCCCCGACGCCAGCTCCTACGCCGTCCCCAGTCTGGGTGTCAGCCACCACGAGCCGCTACACGCAAGTCGCTGCGAACGACAAGGTTGTCTGCTTGCTCATGGACGGCAACAACCAGCTCGACTGCACTACGTCGCAAACGCTGCCTCTTCAACTGTCTTCTCGCGGGTCGGGCAAGACGCTTCTTGCTGTCGGCGGGGACTGGATCGTGCAATACGACGTCGGCCCCAAAGACTTTTACCTCCAGTCGATCTCGTTGTCTCAGCCAATCAAAGAGAAAGCGGATCTGAACCCTGTTTCCCAAATCTCGACCGACGGCACGTACATTTGCGCAAAGTCGGGCACCAGCGTCAAATGCGGCCCCCTCCGGCTCCAGAACGGTAACCGCGTCTGGAAGACCACCACCAGCAACCTCCTGTCCACGGCCATGGCCGCCAACAGCGCGACGATGTACGGGCTCAGCAGTCAGAACAACTTGCATCGCGCCACCGTCGCCGGCATCACGAACGGCACCGTGTCGTGGCTCCAAGTGACGGGGGCGCCAAAGTTCAGCAAAATTGCGTACGACGGCAAGCGCGTGTGCGGTATCAAGACGCCGGGCAATTCGATCGTCTGTACGATCAGCGATCTTGCGTCCCAGACACCGACGACATGGTCATCACCGCTGCCCGAGAACTCCTGGTCGAGCCTCGCCCTCAGCAACAACCAGATCTACGCGGTCACCTCGGCGTCCGTTGTCAAAAGAATCGCGGCTCCGATCCAGTAGATTGTTGATGGATGCAAATCGAGTGAAAACATGCTTTGTTACCGATTTTCGGACTGGTGTAGACGTGCTATAAAAGGTGGTCTCGAGGCTTTTCGCCGCGAGACGTCGCGGCTCGTCTCCGTGGCATTTTGGAATTGCACGTGCTGTGGGTTATCCGTATAGTGTCCGGATACGGCGTCTAGCCAAAGTCGAGGCCATCGTGCGCTCCTCGCGCTCGAGATTGTCGCAGTCGACGTGCTTCTGAACAGATCGGCTTTACAACTCACAGCGCATAGACCCACGAAGTAAAAAGCAACGGCCTCTACCGCTACGGCGCCCATGCCTGCGACCGACGTCAGCTCGTACAAGTAGGCATGACCCAGCACACCGGAGCGACAACTCCATGAGGCTCTTTTGCACCGGTATGCGCCTATTCCAAGGTACTAGCACCGGCGCGCGAGGGCTGCGACGTTGCTCAAAATGTTCCTGGTACCATCGGTCGTGCTTGGTGGTAGCGGTCCTCGAAGCGGCACTCGCATGCTGCATGAGAACCAGGGGTAGCTATTCTTCACCCCTGATGAGGACGCAGCGATTCTTGTCGTCCGTAAGACTCTGCTCGGTAAACGAGTATCCTGCACTGCAGGAATGCGTGATGAAAGAAAGACCTCTGCCACCGTTGAGAGGACACCAGCTAGCGATCGACCTACCGTGTGACGCGGAGTCGTGCGACCGAGGCCCTCGAGCGCAAATTGGAGAATCAGTAGTACTCAAGGTTGCTCTAATTCTCTTGTGAAAATGCTTCGAGGTGTTGCGTGCCGCCTTCGTCAATTTCGTTTTTACACGACGGCGTCCACGCGGAAATGGGTCATTTTCCGAGTGCCACGTCATGCCGATCAAGTTTTGAAGCTTTTTACTTCCCATATTACCCCATCGTATACCCCATCGTGAATATCACATCTCTAGCCTACGAGTACGAGCGCTTGGCGATGACACGTGAGACAACACCATTGCGAGTAAGGACCGCCTTCCCGAGCTGCGACTAGTATAACAGCGGCGCGCTCTGAGGTGTCGTTGCACGTGTACTTAGGATATTTGCATTGTCAAATTGTCAGAGGGTACTATTATATAGACGGACATGGCGCGACCGACAGCAGCAGCAAGGACGCGACGCGCACACCCAACATCGCGTACGACTGGTGCCATGCCTTCTAAACCAACCGGATATCACCTACTTTGAACTAGGGAGTCATGAGATACCGTGATGAGCCACACCGACTGCAGCCATCAATCGGTGTCCCCGTCAACACGAGCTACGTACCAGTGTTCACACCAAAGAGATATCAAAGAAGCAATACGTGCCGATGGCAATGGTAAGGCAAGCTCGGGTCGTTTTTGAGGCAGAAGCCCCAGCAGTGCAAGGGTGAGCCCGGTGCCAGCTGTTTCGTCTTGTCGAGAGCAGGTTTCAAAATGACGCCGTGTCTCTCGAAGGTGACCTCGGCACCGGCGGCACAGACAGCGACGGTGGTGTCGCCCAGCGCCAGTACTTGGCGGCGGCGGGCGGGACGACGTCGTCGCTCAAGGCACACATCCCTTGAAGCGCGTGCAGTCGTCGCTCCCAAAGGCATTCTTGCGCACACCGTACATGTCAGGTTAGTGATGCAAGAGAGTGCAATTATTTCGGCCTCGTGCATGTCGAGCAGGAGACGATCCAGCGCAGCGGAGAATACATGCGAGCGATGACGACCGCGTTTACGTCCGCAGTTGCTTGGCGGACCATGGCATCCGCTCCAGAAGCGCCTGTGCAAACGTCGTCCAGAGCTGGTTCGCAAACCGCTCGCTCGCGACGCAGTGGTGGAGGAGACGCACGAGCATCAGCAGCGTCAAAAGCTCGACTAATTCATGCACCCAGACACTCGGTGAGATGGACGTGACGTAGAAAGAGTGTCGTACCACGCGCCAGACGCGAACGGGCGCGCACACGATCGCGTTTACGTTGAGTTTGAGGCCCTTGGGCGCGCGCGGCCAATGTTGGTGTGTGTCGAGGGCGAGAAGCTGCGCTCGTTGGCAAATCAAGTGGAGAGTTAAGGCGACGTTGAGCAAAAGGTTCGGGGCTGGCTGCCGTGTTCAAGCAGCAGGACATCATGCGTAAGGTGTTGAAGCATAGTCTCGACACGTAGATAGTGTTAGCCAGCGTCTCTCCAGCGTAGAACAGTAGAACAGTAGCAAGAGCCGTCATATCTAGAACGATAGCCTAGCCAACGGAGCCAGTTGGCTCCTCACTTGCCCTCCACTAATCTACCTCATCCTCTTCGGGTAAGTCGGACTCCTTCCTCTCCGCGGGGTTCCGCCCCTTTCAACATAAGGTGCCCGAGACTGTATGCGTCAGGCTCGATGCCGTGAGATGCCGCGCGCGCTCCGAACACGATGCGGCGATCGCGTAGCCTCTTCTGCCGCATCGCCCATGCCTCTGGCTTGTCTTCGTGTCGACTTGGAATTGCACTTGCTGTCGATATCTGGATATTATCCGGTTTTTATCCGGATAATATCCAGATATGCCGCCAAAGGACCCGCGCCAGCCGTATTATACAAGTCGAGGCCATCGTCCGCACATTTCGCACCAGCCCGAGGATCTCACTCTCAGCGTCTGTTTCGGCAGATAGACGACATAACTCTCAACACGTCGACGTCTGGCTCAAGTGCAATGACCTTTTTTCCGCAACGGCGCCTGCGCCCTCGTAGGGCAAGGGATTCTACGCGATCTCGGAGCTGCTACAGATGGAGACAGCGATTTCGGTCGTCGGGGAGCAGGACATCAAGGCGCGACAACGTGCTCTTTTCTTGCGCTCGTCCATGAAACGCTGCCGATAATTGTAAAAGCTTGACGAGCTAGTTCAAAGGTCTCCAAACCTCCAAAAGCCCTATACCCCAGCGCTTCAAGCAAGCGGCGACGTGCCAAAGGTCATGCATTAGCAGTCCTGGGACGCGTCCCGCGCGCCAGCGGTGCACGTACCGGGCCAACTTGCTGGACGTACAACGCTCGAACAACGTCGAAGCCGCCAAGCCCGTTGTTTTCATCGTCTACTATAAAACGGCAGTCAGTTTGGCCGCGACGATCTATCGCTTCCTGCAATCTACCAAGCGACCTCGGGTTGAGTGCGGTGTTGACGCTCTCGCTGCGTATTGGCGCTGCCTCGCCGCCGGCATCAACTTTTTCACCGTAACGTTAGAGCCAACAAACAAGGTTTCTTGTCACAGAAACCGAAGAAGAGACCGAAATGCACTGCATTACCGGTAACTAGTGCGTGGGAGAAACAACGCTTACATCGTCTTGGGCGCGCCAATCATTTGAACCGAGCCCGCTTCGTCAACGGCATAGATCAAGTCGCTGCTGAGCGCGAGGCTGATCCACGTGCGACCAGCAAGCGGCTCGGACCACGTAATGCGCTTCTCCGAGAGCGGACTGATGCTGCACTGGATCTCCTTGAACAAGGCCGTGATACCGCAGACGCGCGTGCCATCGAACGCAATGTGCGAGAAGCCAGGGCTCTTGACATCGGTCCACTTGACTTCGCCGGACGCGATCTCGGCCGTCGCGCCGACATGCAAGTTGTGGACTTCGTCGAGGGCATAGAGCGTCGACGCACCGGCATGGAAGGCCAAGTAATGCTTGGCCGCCTCCTGGTGCTTCCACTTCTGCTGACCAAACTTGTCCGTGTACGGAAGGCACTTCATGTAGATATAGCTTGTGTCCTTCTGCTCGCGGGCGCAAAAGATGTCACCGTCGGTCGCAACGTGCGAACCAAAGTTGACCGAGACATCGACCGAAGTGTTGTTCTTGATGTCCGAGATGACGGCGTTGCCCTTCGCGTAGCTGTACTCGACGAGCGAGTTGCCACCAACTGCGATCATGGACCACTCGCCATTGCGCTTAACCCACTTGGTCGTCGTCGACGGCGCCATGGCGCAGGCCACCTGCTTGGCCGTGTCGAGGAGGCAGACGTAGTCGTTGTCGGCGGCCACTTGCTTGCCATCACGCGCCACTTCGACCCACGTCGTCGGGGCCGGCTTCATGGTCGGTGTGGCCGACGTCGGCTTGGGCGTTGGAGCCGTGGGCTCCGGAGTGGTCGAAGGCGTCGGCGTCGTGGGCGTCGGAGCGGCCGAGGGTGTCGGCGTCGTGGGCTCCGGAGCGGCCGAAGGTGTCGGGGTCGTCGGCGTCGGAGTCGTGGGGCTGACAACTGGCAAATCACCGCACGCAGCATCGGAGGCGTATACAGCGACCGCAGCAACGAGCGCGGCGAGAGGAAGGCGAAGGACCATGGCGGTGCAAATTTCAGAGTGAGGTCGAAGCTCCAAGTGCCGAGCTTCTGCACTGCTCGTATTGCAGCAACCCCGGAAGCCTACACCTGATAGTGGCTGAAACGGTGAACACACGGCTGGTACCAACTTGCGACGAGTGGATGTCCTGTTTACATTTGCACAAACATGCGATGCAGCCTTTATGGCTTCATCCAGCTGGTTGTCATTCCTCCCTGCGACTAGCGTTGCATTATTTCAAGGAGAAGAAAACAATCACCGCTGTTTTGGACACCGATTGACGCATGCGACGGACATGTGCACACTCTATCAGCAGTGTTTTGCGATCTTTACTTCTACTGCAGTGCATCATTTGTCCTAGAATCCACGCTTGATGGATTGCCTGAATTCTCTGGCGTGTTTTTACATGTTCATGCGGGCTCACAGGCACTTGGGTTCAATAGTGCCTATATGCCCGAATCGTGATCTTGGTGAGAGATGGGCCGTTCGAGTACAGTACTCTGTAGTTTTGAAACTACAAGTCGACGTGACGAGCAACAAACTGCATTTGAATCCTTATCGTTGCCATGCTATCAGATAGGCTATCAGATGCATCGCGAGCACTCACAGTAGTTCTCGGGCCGTGAAATGCGGTCAACATGGGTCATACCTATCCTGTCTTCTTGCACGATCACTGTCGAGCGTTCCAGTCGTCTATGCCGACGTCGCGGCAATCGATCAGCGATAGCTATGTTCAAGTGCCGACAGCGCACTCTGTGTCCAAAGCACTACAGTCAAGCTCGACGACTGGCGGCGCGTCAGGGCAGTAGACCATCGTCAGGCGGTAAGATTGCAACGGCAACGGGTGACATCGATTGTCCCCCCAGTCGCCGGTGACCGGGTCGTGCTGCGCATGATAAAGACCAAGGGTGCTCCACTTGGCCTGCGTTGTTGGGTGCAAAGAGTGACTACATGAAGATAACGGCAATGATGTTTGATTTGGATGTTTTTCTGCAGGCACTGATGGCCAGGCGGCGGCCAAGATCTCCAAGTACTCACAATTTGTATTTGACGGGTACCCGGTCTGCAGCATCACGACCAACATCAATATCGCGCGCTCGGCTGGCGCACTCTTTTTGGAGCCGACGTCGTCGATACCGCTGCCTAAGACCCACTAGCCTCGCGCGCGCAACGACCGCATCCACAGCATCCATGGCACGACGGACACTCTGGGCGATGAGTGCCCGGAACCAGTAGGCGACTCTATGTAGCATGTATAGCATTGGACTAATGACCACAATGTATGCTTTGCTGTGAACGCATTATTTCGTCTGTGCTGGTGTGGTGGGAAAGCTGCATCGTGGACGCGCGTTTTACCTCCATGTTGCGATATGCATCAACTTGAAATATTCTATAAATTAATATGATCGAGCTCAGCGTTACGGACGATCCCAATCGCGTCAAGATTGCAGAGTGTAAGCTAGGCGTAGCAGAAGCATCTCTGTCGTACCGTGCGTGTGCTGCGAAAGAATCGCATGCGTTCCGCAAACACCGACGCGTGCGATAACGATGGATGTAAGTATGAACGCGGAAGCGGCTGGAACGTTGACAAAGCTTGCAGAATCACCATACAATTTCACTGCTATAAAATAGAAATCGAATGCCATTTATTTGATGCGCTTGATTGGTTCATTTTCGGTATTTTTAACCAATGATGACCGCTGGAGCGCGACTGCCAGCAGCACTGGGCATCGCATCGCCCGAATCGCGTTTCAAAACGGAATCGCCCATACTTGGCACATCAATACACAACACTTTGGGGAGCACGAAATGCTACTTTGTGTCGGCGGGCGAGCTGTAAAGCTACAGCAATGACTGAAACTGTTAATAATGGCACTAACCATATATAGGCACATAAAGCCGCATATAACCGCACGTCATACTGTAGGCCCTTGGCTCGTCCAGCGCGTCGTTTTGCCCCATCGGCGCCGCGCTCCAAAGGTGCACTTGCATACAAACCTGCTATATTGATCTAGATAGGTCGTAATGCTCTTTTGGTTCCCGCATGTGTTATCTCGATGGCCATGGTCCACGTGGCTTGGCCAAATGAAGCCGCGTTCATCTCGCGCGATCGTTTTGTTTAGGACACACCACTTGGTTGCCTCGTCTTCTGCCGATGCACGGCGCACTGCTCTACCTCATGCTCGATTGGTAGCTTTGCTCATGGTGCTTGCACCTCGTCCCGCTCGAAAAATCACCGCCATCCCGACGATACGCACGCCATCGTTGGCATCTTGAACTGTTATTGCTCATCGGAGAAATGAACTGTCCTCTGATAATGCTTCCACCCCAAGGACCATTGCAACACCTTGGCGACGGTGGCGCGACTCGCATCCGACGGTGGCGCGACTCGCATCCGACGGCTTTCCCAGCGTCCAAGGCTGCAGCCGAGTCGATTGCTGGCCCACACAACGATGGCACCCTCGATACGCTGCATTGATTGTCCAATCCGTTGCAAAGACTCGGAGTGGCCACGACGACGACGCCGCCACCACGTCACAGGGCAGACCTCGAACGCTGTGGCCTCTGGTGCTGCCACGTACTACCTCTATCAATGCATACTCAAACAAAAAGGTTTTTGAGATGTGCTTGTATCGAGGGGGTCAACCAGCCAACCAAACGCGAGGCTGCAGCTCGATCCAATGGCATTGCAGCCAATCCTCAAGTAGCTTCGATGGCCGCCAAGAAGCAGCAGACGACGCAGAAGCGCAAGTAGGTCCACCGACCCGCCATGACCGCGTAGCTCACGATGGCCTAGGCTCGACGCGCCCGCGCCGGTCTCCAAGAAGGGCAAGTACGAAGCCATCGCGGCCAAGTCCAAGAAGGCGGCCAAGGTCGTCGTGCCCGAGTCCGAGTCGGAAGATGAGCCCATGGCCAGCGAGAACGAGGAAGAGGTCTCGGAAGACGAGCAGGATGTCGATGAAGACGACGATGACGAAGACGACGACGACGACAACTACGACGACGATGCGACGCCCAAGGGCTTCTCGGACGGTAACGCCAAGTGGCTCAAGCCCAAGGTAACCACCACTACCACATGCGAACGCAGGCAGCTCATGCTACGATAGAACGCTGGCAGCGACGACGAGGATGAAGACTCGGACGACGAGCACATGACCGAGTTTGAGCGCAAGGCCGCGCGCCTCGCAGCCAAGGAGGCCCAGGACGAGGAGGACGCCGAGGAAGAGATGCAGCTCAACCTCGCCAACCAGGGCAAGTACGAGCTCCCGGACGAAGACGACGAGGACGACGACGAGGCCGGCGGTCTTGACGCGTCGGACGTCTACCAGCGCATCAAGGACGTCATTGAAGTCCTGGCGCACTTCAAGGAGCGCCGCGAGGCCCATCGCAGCCGCTCCGAGTACATTGACCAGCTCACGACCGACATGGCGTCGTACTTTGGCTACAACCGCGACCTCATGGTGCTCTTCATGCAGATGTTCTCGCCCGCCGAGACGCTCGAGTTCATCGAGGCCAACGAGCAGCCGCGCCCGCTCGTCATCCGTGCCAACACGCTCAAGACGCGCCGGCGCGACCTCGCCCAGGCGCTCATCCAGCGCGGTGTGAACCTCGACCCGCTCGCCAAGTGGTCCAAGGTCGGCCTCAAGATCTACGACTCGCCGGTCCCGATCGGTGCGACGCCCGAGTACCTCTCCGGCCACTACATGCTCCAGTCGGCGTCGTCGTTCGGCCCGGTGCTGGCGCTCGCGCCCGAAGCCAACGAGCGCATCCTCGACATGTGCTGCGCGCCGGGCGGCAAGACCACGTACGTGGCCCAGCTCATGCGCAACTCGGGCACGCTCATCGCGAACGACCTGAAGAAGAACCGCCTCAAGGCCACGGTGGCCAATCTCCACCGCCTCGGCGTCAAGAACTGCGCCGTCTCCAACTACGACGGCCGCAAGCTCCCGAGCGTCTTCACCGGCTTTGACCGCGTCCTCCTCGATGCGCCGTGCACGGGCATGGGCGTCATTGCGCGCGACCCGTCCATCAAGACGCAGAAGACGGAGAAGGACGTCTTCCGCCTCTCGCACCTCCAGAAGGAACTCATTCTCGCGGCCATCGACGCCGTCGACGCCAAGAGCGCGTCCGGCGGCATCATTGTCTACTCGACGTGCTCGGTCATGGTCGAAGAGAACGAAGCGGTTGTCGAGTACGCGCTCAAGAAGCGCGCGGTCAAGCTCGTCGACTGCGGCCTCGACCACGGCAAGCCCGGCTTCACCCGCTACCAGCAGCAGCGCTTCCACCCGAGCATGACGCTCACGCGCCGCTTCTACCCGCACGTGCACAACATGGACGGCTTCTACGTGGCCAAGTTCAAGAAGTACGCGAACGCCAAGCCGGACGACGGCTCGGACGACGACGACAACAAGGACGAGTACGACTCGGACAACGAGTCCAAGGTGCTCTCCAAGCGCCAGAAGCGCCAGCTCGAGAAGGCCAACAAGAAGGCGGCCGATGCCGTCGACGCGTCGGTCGTTGAAGAAGACAGCGACGACGAGATCGCGGGTGAGGCCAGCGAGGACGAAGCTGAGGAAGAAGCTGAGGAAGACGAGGCTGTCGAAGAAGAAGCCTCGGAGGAGGAAGAAGCCGAAGAGGAAGAGGCCTCGGAGGAGGAAGAAGAGGAGCCCGTCGTGGAAGCCAAGCCCGTCAAGAAGCAGCAAAAGACGGCCACGAAGCCGGCCGCCAAGCCCGCCGCCAAGCCCGCCGCCAAGCCCGCGGCCAAGCCCGCGGCGCCTGCGGTCAAGAAGGTCCAGGGCAAGAACCAGCCGGTGGGCAAGGGCAACAAGCCCGGCAAGCCGACGGCCTTGAACCCCAAGGCCAAGCAGGCCCGCTTCATGGCCAACAAGTTTGCCGAGGCGCGCCTGAAGAAGAAGGCCAAGAAGTAAACCAATGCATTATTTTCCCATGTTAATCCATAGAATTTCTCCTTATATACACCGCCTCCGCCGTGTCTTGCACGACCCATCGTCCGTGGCGCTCACCCGCCAACCCAACCTCTGGTCGAAACCGGGCCAGCGCTGCAGACACACCGCCGCCGACACTACAACCATCGCCAGCGCAACATCCGCGCAGACGTAAGCCAAGGTCTTGGAGGCTTCATCGCCATGCGCGTCGTTCAGTGGCCCGCGTGCGAGAGGCATCCCTTGATCCGTGGTGCGGAGCTAAGATACAATTGCCAGCGTCTGATTCGCCAATCCTTTGACTTCGAACTTCGTATAGAACTTCGACCCATGGCGGCAAGGTCGCGTCCTCTGACAATGGTCACACAGACAACGGTTGCCCTTGGTGGTGGCGACGACTGCAAGTAGTGAGATACCGACATGGATATCGTCTACTAGTGTGTGGACTGCAACATTGTGGTACACACGGTGCATCGAGAGCAGATAATTTACACATCGTCGTTCTACACCTACCCCTACGCATTCTTGGGGCGGGGCTTTTGGAACTGCTTCTTCATCGCGGCCATCTGCGCCTCGCGCTCCTTGATGGCAGCGAGACGACGGGCGTTCGCGGCTTCCGCAGCGTCATCCAGTCGGCCTCGTGCGTCTTGGTCCACGGGTCCGGCTTGCAAAAGCTCGCGCCAAAAGCGAGGACGTCGGCCACCTGCCGCTTCGGGAGCGCGTCCGCGTCCGTCGCCGTCACCGGCTCGCTGCTGCTGCTGCTGCTGCTGGAGCTGCTTGCGCCTGCGCGTAGGCGAGCTCCAGCTCGATCTCAGCCTCCATGTCAATGTCGTCGGCCGGCGACGCTTCGTCCGCCTCAACGTCGTCTTGCTCGACAGCCGCGTCCGCATCGTCTTGCTCGGCATCTTTATCTTCGTCGTCTGACGTCTCGGAGCTCATGGCCGCATCCTCCGGCTCATCAACGTCCTCGTCCGATGTCTCGGAGCTTAACTCGGCGTCCGCGACCGGCACTTCAACCTCGGCTTCAACCGTGTCGTCGTCGTCATTGGCCGCGTCGTCGATGGCATCCGCCGAGGCCTCCTCTTCGTCGCTCTTGGCTTCGTCGTCCGAGGTCTCAGAGCTCAGGTGACCGTCGTCCTCGTTGGCGTCTTCCTTGTCCGACGGTGGGGCCTCGGCAACGACCGTAGTCGCCACGGGAGCCTTCGACGCCACGATCGAGACGACGCCATCGTCGTCAAAGAGCATGCGCTTGCCCTTGTAGCGCTTGGACTTCTTTAGCTCCATTGCCGGCGCTTCGTCGTCTTGGGCGGGGCAAAGGCGCGCTCACGCTCGGCGAGTACCTCGGCCTTGGCGACCTCGTCGTTGGTCCACACCGCCTGCAGCCGCTGCATAAAGTCGGGCTTGGCCGGCTCGACGCGCAGTCGCTTGCCCTTCCACTTGGTGTTGTGGTACGCCTTGACAAAGGCGTCGACGGTTGCAGTCTCGGCGGCCGCATCGCCAGAGGCCGATGCGATCTGCAGGTAGGCAAAGTCGTTGGCCGCCGAGTTGGCCATGAGCTGGACGTCGTCGATGCGCAGGTCGGCGTTGCCGGCGAGGAGGCGCTCGAAGCGCGAGACAAGCTCGGCCTTGGTCACATCCTCGGGCAGCCGCCCCACGTAGAGCCGCTGGACCATGGCAATCCAAACTTGACTGGAGCTTACCGAGTACACGGCCAAAGTGCGAATCAACCGGCACGCACTTTATCGAGCCTCGCAGGTCCATGGACCGGGTGACGCTCAATACAGTAGGGGGTGCAGCTGAAACAGAACCCATTTGTATCGAAACTCGACGTTTCTTGTTTGAGGGTACCCGGAGCGTATAAATGGACCCCCTCCCCACTTTAACGCGTGGATTTGGCGTTAAAGACCATGGAGGCGGTCGTGCGCAAGCTGGCGCACCCGATCGAGGAGATCCGCGTCCGTGCCCTCCACACGATCGAGAGCAAGGTCAGCCATGGGCTCTGGCCGGCGCCGTCGGCGCTCCCGCAGGCGCTCCGGCCATGCTCGCAGACAGCCTGCCCGCCCTCGCCATCGACTACCCACAGGCCGCGACCCTCCTCCAGCAGCTCGACGTCCCGGCGCCGGCCATGCGACCGCGCGCGACGATAAGTAGCACGGCGCTAGCGCCAGCTCAACCTCGAGAAGTCCTCCAGGAGGCTCCAGCGCTGGCCGAGCCGCCGACCGACACGGCGCGTGGCTGGACGTTCCCGCCGGTCGCGGTCTCCGAGGCCGACGACAAGCTGCTCTTCGAGCTCGAGGTGAAGCTCAAGCTCCAGGCGCGGCCCATGGATGTGCTAGGTGTCGTGCGGCGGCTGCGAGACACGGCGATCATCGACTTT
>NW_012156647.1:0-8399 GCF_000151545.1 Saprolegnia parasitica CBS 223.65
TTTACCTCTCTTCCCAATCATCTGCCATTGCGTCCTGGCCTACGTACTCTGTAAAGTTCAATTCATCATT
Organism: Saprolegnia parasitica CBS 223.65; assembly: GCF_000151545.1. Classification (NCBI taxonomy): domain Eukaryota; phylum Oomycota; class Saprolegniomycetes; order Saprolegniales; family Saprolegniaceae; genus Saprolegnia; species Saprolegnia parasitica. The sequence continues at coordinate 71 of NW_012156647.1, forward strand.
CATGCTCATATATTATATATCATCGTCTATTATCTGTAATTTTCGTCAATTTTCGTATCCTTAGTTCCTTTCTGTTCTTGTTTTCTTTACTTGCTTTTCCGTTTTTTATCGTAGTATATTGTAGAGTTTGCTTCTCTGTTCTATGACATGCTAGTCATCTCTGCTAGAGTCCTTTCTGTATTCCGACTGTCGTTGTCGAGTATTATACTGTACTTTAGAATAACATATACTATTTTATATCTCAGTGCCGCGTCATTACTCTTGCTATGCCACTATACCAACTTGATGTCCACGAAGAACTAGTCGTCCGGGTCGACCTCGGCGACCAGCTCGTCGCCTTCGTCGAGCTCAAAGCCCTCGTCCTCTTCGATCTGGTCGGCGAGCTTGAGGAAGCGCGACGTGTTGGAGGGCACGCTGTCGTTGCCTTCGGACGAGAAGAAGCGGGCGGCGGCCACAGGGCGGAGCGCGGCCGGGCGACGGGCCACCGCGCGGACGACCGCAAGACGAGCGACGGCGCCGAGCATGACAATTGCAGGATTGGCGAACGACTGGTTGAGCTCCAGATCGCACTTGATCGGATCCTCGCACTTATCCGGATATCACTCGCCTAAGTACGAATAGCCCTTCGAGATCGCAACAGGAGTGGGCAGACAGATCGCCTAGTTGGAGGATGCTCGTCAACGGGGGTTGGCGACGGAGGTGTAGAGAGATCCTTGCTCTACGCACGTAGTATGGTGATCGTGGATTTGAATTGAAAAGAGGGGCCCATTGAGGCGCATGCAGGCTCTTGAATTGGTGGTCGAGAAAAGGCGCGAGCGTCTGTGCGTAGGCAAGCTGTGATGATGTGAGATTGCTTGCAAGCGCTGTTCCATGCTATCGGAGCAGAGGCAGGATGATGACGGCGGAAGGGGAGAGTGATCCGAGGTATGACGTGGCGCGCCGATATTCGAGTAGAAAGTGCAATGTGGTCCCAACATGATCGACCACTTCAGTCTGTGGGTATGTGGCATTGGGTCTGGACGAGGTACTAAAGACGTCACTGCTTACGATGACGGGTCCCAAGGTCTTGGGACCGACACAGTGTGATCCTGTGTGGGAGATTGACGATGTCATGGCCATGGACTCGCTGTTCGTTCAGCGTGTCTCGATCATTTCGTCGCGGCAACGCCACGAAACGCAAGGAAATGCACTGATGTAGCACTTGAGAGCAAACCATACGTCGCCGTCATCTCAAGCACGGCATGGATTCGAGGTGGTGGCGATCTTGTGGCGGCAACTAGCCTCTCACAATACATACCTCTAGAATATGATTCTTTAATATAGAATAAATATAAAAAGCCTAACTTGTAGTCTTAATTTTTGTGTGTGACTGAATACAATTAGGGCAGTGTAAACCTCTATCAATGCATCCAATGTGATCCAGCAGCCGCTCAGATCTACCACGCTTGGACTTGCAGTCCTCTGTTGCAACTGGTCCATTGTTTACATACACTGGGAGTATACCCCATGGGATGACAAGCTTTGCGGACCATGACGCGATTCCTGTGCCTGCGACTAGGAAATGCTGCGTGCACAATGAGAGCCTGGCGAAAGACCAGTACGCAGTCAGGATCAACCCATTGGGATCAACCTCGTACAGATCCCTCTATGAAGGTCACATCCTTAAGCTACGAGCAGGTATCAACAGCAAAGGCACTTGTAGGCACCAATACCTGAGCCCATTCGCACCGCGCGTATGGTCCGGATACCAACTTCAACTCCCAAGGGTATCCGGAGGCTACGGGATTGCTCTTTGTGCGATGGCCAAGCCAGTGCGAGAGGCCGCGTGCGTCGTTGCGTTCAACCACCTCGACCAAGTGCTCTTTGTGAAGCGGCCCAAGACGGCGAAAGCATGGGCCAACATGATGGTCTTCCCAGGCGGCAAGGTACTGCCAACCTCACCGTAGCAGCCCGTCCATCGACCGCCTTAGGTCGACGCGTCCGACGCAGTGCCGACGCCGACGTCAGCCTACGCCCACATTCCACCGCGGTTCGCTCGCCTTTTTACATGCTGCACATATTGACGGAGCTATGACCAGATTCTTTCTCTCGGCGGTGCGCGAGCTCTTTGAAGAGGTCGATCTCTCGCTCACGTCGCCACGTTTGAGCCGCCACGTCGACCAAATGACCCGCCGCCAGTGGCGCCACGACATTGTCGACAAGAAGGCGACCTTCGATCAGCTGCTGGCGGCCACCAAGGCGTCGCCCACGTACGATGCGCTGCTGCCGTACAAGCAGCTCATTACGCCCGTGACATCGCCGCATCGCTTCAACACGTGGTTCTTCCTCGCCCAAGTTGGCGCCGCCGACGTTGCCGAGGTGCGTTGATCGCTTTGCATCGTGTATTGTGCTACATACCATCGACGTAGGCGGAGATTCTGCCCTTGGGCACGGAGCTCGATGAGCTCTTGTGGCTCACGCCCGACGACGCGTGGTCGGGGTACCTGGACGGCGACTTTAACTTTGCAACGCCGCAGCTCTATCTGCTGCACGACCTCCGGCGCTTTGGAAGCGTCTCGGCGCTCATGGAGCACACAAAGCGAACGGCACATCAGCCGTCCGAGCCGCTCTTGGCCCAGCGTCTGCCCATCGAGGTACACAAGTTGTCGTCTGTTGGCCTGTAGACTGCAGTAATCTTCATCACGTCATGGGACTAGGACGATGGCGTCATTACGTCCGTCTTCAACGGCGACCCACTGCACACCGAGTGCACCGACCCAAACGGCCCGCTGCATCGCGTGGTTCTGCACCCCGACCGGTCGCAAACGCTCGTGTCGCTGCTTCCGGATGAGAGAGCATAGATAGTTGTGCTTTCATGGTCAATAATGTCCATGGACAGTTGAAGCATAGTATCCATAAACGGTTGGTGTACGATCCAAGGAGATCGATCTCCGATGGACGTTTCAACGCGCAAGTCCGTGTTTTGGACTTGGTTTCCGCGTCTCTTTGGAACACATTTTGGAGTGCGTGAGGACCCAGAAAACGCGTCAAGTTCTTGCACCACGTGCGATCCTTCATGACAGCACCAGAAGCCACGGTGCGCTCCCAGATCCTTGCGATATGCGGTCAGTAGAGGGAGTAGGACCAACTCTTCGAGGCGGCCCGGTATGGGGACGTAGACCAAGTGCGGATGCTCGCGCGTGACCGTCAATTCCGCACCATGGTAAACTGCACGGACGAGGTAGCAGTCGCTCGTAGACGTGCTGCTTCCGCAGTGCAAGGTTGTTTTGTTTGTAGAAAGGCAGGAACGCCTTCATGCTCGCGTCCATGCTGGGACAGAATGACGTGGTCGCATTCTTCCTCGACTGGCTCGTTATCGGAAACGGCACGTACAATATGAACCTTGCCGACAACGTGCGCTGCATGACGATGTACAGGCAAAGGCCCTTTCGACGCTGCGCTCGTAGGAGGGCAAAACCGCGCTGATGCTGGCGTTGGCCCATGGACACGCCGGTATTGCCACTCTTCTTCTTGGAAGAGGAGCAGAGCACAGTCGCATCGATAAGGTACATACGTCGCACGACAGCGTAGGCGTTGAAAGAGATTTTCTTGTAGAGTGGCCAGACGGCGTTGATACTTGCCTCGTTCATCGGATGCACCGACGTGGTGCATACACTTCTCGCGCAATCAGCCAATGCAAATCTCATTGATAACGTACGCATGGCACTCTGTCTTGATTGAAAAGGGCGCCTCTGTAGGAGGGCAAGACGGCGCTGACGCTAGCGTCCGTCAATGGCCATGACCGCGTAGTCAAACTCCTGCTTGACGCCAAGGCGTCCGTGCATGCAATCGACAACGTAATCAATCTCGTTGAAGCCGAGGGTACGAGTCGTTCTGTAGGACGAACAAACGGCGTTGATGTTGGCGTCGACCCATGGCCGCGATGCTGTTGTCAGACTTCTTCTGCACGCCGGCGCTGCCGTCAACTTTACGAACCCGGTTCCATGTCGGAGAAGTCAGCGCTTTTTGCTCAGTCGCTCGTAGGACGACCAAACTGAGCTCCACATGGCCGCTTTGCATGGCCACGAAACGGTGGTGCGGCGTCTTCTCAACGTGGACGCGAAACACAACATTCTCGATTGCGTACAGAATCGCTCTCAGTGTTGAGGAGATTGAAACTCATTTTTCTAGAACGGCAGAACACCACTTATGATGGCGGCCATGCACGGCCACGAGATTGCGGTCAAATGGCTTCTCGATGCCGACATACAAGTGAACCGAAGCGACAAAGTACAAACCCCCAGTTTGCCATTCCTGTTAGAGCGCTATTGTTGTAGACCGGCTCGACGGCGCTGATGCTAGCCAGCGCCAACGGTCATGATCGCGTCGTTCAACGCTTGCTTGCCGCCGGCGCCAACGTTCATTTCTGCGACAACGTACGCAGCATATTCTCAGCTCATGTAGATCGTAACAACGTTGGGCACCTTGCTGTAGAATGGCTACACCGCATTGTTCCTCGCATCTCGTCTAGGACACAGTCCCATCGTGCAGCGACTCCGGAACGCGGGAGCTGTCTTGAGCCCAAACCCTATGGCACCCGAGGTGCCTGTTTGAAACACAGCTGTCAAGTGACATAACCTCCTATTATATATATGCTAGTATATATCAACGTGTTCCGCGTTATCTTCCTTACAAAGAGTTCGCTTAAACCCTCTTATTAACAACACAATTGTCGTGTCACGTGCGATCGATGTTTGCGCCAACATACGCGAACCAACGAGGTGGGCTCTTTCTAGTGTCGTATTTCCCAATTGATTTTTTCAGGAGCGTCCATCTGCACATGCTACTTCGCCGTAGACGGGTCGAGAGTTGCGCTGGTTTTTTCCGCCACCGCGGAGGAAGAGCCTGCGATCGAAGAGCTCCAAGCTCGCCTCACATTGTGCACCACATCCGAGTAAGACGATCTAAAGCGGTAGAAGCAGGATTGAATGGGGCTGTGAACGCATTCGTAGCACGCACGACAGTCAAGAGGTGCCCAAGAAGAGAAAGGTTCTGCGCGCCAAGACGAGAGGGTAATCCAATGGACGATTCAAATCCCAACAAACTGTCGCGGCGACAGCGTACATGGAGGCATTGTATACATGAACAGATCAGTGCAGGCGCTTTCTATAAACGATTGTTTGTGTTTTCGTATGGTAGATCGCAGGGTCCGCTTGGCGCCAAGACGTTGACTCTAGATCTCTTGGCACGATATACTGCCACATATATACTAGTAGACCTTACAAAGAGTAGGTGGAGTGCATATGATAAGAATTACAATTTCACAAGCAATGAGAAGTAGCAAATTTAGGAATGACAACACACGAATCGCATCGCAGGGTAGTCGTATTCTCGACATGTCGCTTGTACCTTTATAATTTATGGCAGTGTTGCCGTTTCAAGCTCAGCCGCTTTTAAGAGTGGAGGGTGGTGAGCTGCTGTGCACCCTTGGTTTGGCGCTCACTTCTGCTCCTCGACCCGCCGAGAGCTGACTTGTGCATCGATCTCTCATGGCGGCGCCTGCGACTACGGTTGGCTAAGAAATCGCTGCAACGGGACGAGCTCAGTGGCGAGCTTTGTAGCACCCGCTCATCAAGGCAGCCCAAGATGGCAACCTTGCCGAAGTCCGTCGACTCTTGGGAACCAATTGCGACCTTAACGTCAAGAACAAGGTTGCTTGCAGCGAATATATCAGGAATGCTCCCCGAATCCATGTGTAGGAAGGAAGGACGGCATTGATGCTGGCGGCCGCCAACGGTCACGTCCACGTGGTCCAACATCTTGAATCCAACTCGGGCCCTCTGGACCTCGTCGACAATGTAAGGTGCTTTGCTGCATCGGATGCTCTGCTGACAATCAGATTGTAGAAAGGGCAAACAGCGTTGATGCTGGCGTCTGTGAATGGGCACGTGGACGTGGTGGGACGCCTTCTTGACCGCTCGGCGAACCCTAATCTCCTTGATCTGGTTCGTCTATTGCAATGACCATGGTGTTGACAGTCGACCTTTTTGTAGAACGGCAACACGGCATTGATGCTGGCGATAACAAGCGGCCAATCCAACGTGTTTAATCGGCTTTGCCACCGCTCGAACTCTAGTCTCTTGAATCGGGTACACTCATGGTGATGTGCGTCTCGCTCACTTGAATCATGACGGTAGGATGGCCTGACGACGCTAATGATGGCGCTGACGTGTGGACACTCTAACCTGGCGTTGCAACTTGTTGAAAGATGCAACCTGGACGTTGTCGATCGAGTCCGCTGCGCCGCAACGGCGTATATATTGCTGACAAGAATCGTGTTTGTAGGATGGCAAGACAGCGTTGATGATCGCGTCCGCCAAAGGCTACGAAAATGTGGTTCAACGACTCATTGGCCGCTCTGCTGCGCTCGACGTCGTCGATCCCGTACATGACACTGCAAATCGTGCTGCGCTTATGCCAATCTTGTAGGAGGGAAAATCAGCATTGATCCTGGCGATTCAAAACGGGCACGACGCAGTGGCTCGAATTTTGCTTACCCGACATGCCAGCATCAATCTCACCGACAAAGTATGTTGTGTCGTGCTATCACTTTGCTTGACATTGCTTTTTTGCAGGACGGCAAAACGGCGTTGATGAAGGCTTCGTTGGCGGGAGACATGGATATGGTGACATCCATCCTCAAATTCGCCCATGATGTGAACACTGGGCTTGGAGACAAGGTATACGGTATGCAGAGGCTGCCTTACTCAAGCACGCGTGATTTCAGGACGGAAAGACAGCGCTGATGCTGGCAGCCACCAACGACCATGAGGCCGCGGTTCAGCACTTGCTACGCGTACGTGCCGACATGAACGCGACCGACAACGTAGGCTGTCGCACATCGCAGCTGGGATATCACTATCCTCTTTTTAGGACTACTCGACAGCGTTGATGATGGCGTCTGCGCGAGGCCAAAATGCCATCGTGAAGCGTCTACTGATCGCCCACGCCGATGCCAACATCACTGAAAAGGTTTGCTGTTTGTGTCGACAGTATTGAGCATTCGGTTGTGCTGCGTAGGATGGCAAGACCGCGCTGCTCATGGCCTCGACAAACGGGCACGAAATCGCTGTCAAGTTGCTCATCAACGCCCAGGCAGACGTGAATCTCAGTGATCTCGTATTCCTCTTTCTTTTCGTGTATGGGATGGCTCTAGGGAGTGCATTCTGTAGCACGGCAGGACGCCGTTGATGATGGCGGCCATGAACGGCCACGAGATTGTCGTCCAGTGGCTCCTCAACGCCGATGCAAAAACCAACATTATCGATCGCGTACGCGGTTGTTTCCAGATGGTGGGTGGCTGATCGCAAGAGGTGTAGGACGGCAAGACACCACTCATGATGGCGGCCATGAACGGCCACGAGATTGCGGTCAAGTGGCTGATCGATGCCGATGCGCAAGTGAACCGAAGCGACAGAGTACGAACCCTCTTTCAGTCAAGCTAGTTAAAACTACATTTCTGTAGAACGACAAGACGGCGCTGATGCTAGCCAGCGCCAGCGGTCACGATCGCGTCGTTCAACGCTTGCTTGCCGCCGGCGCCAACGTTCATCTCTGTGACAGCGTACGCAGCATATCTCTAGTACAATTGAATCGTAATATCGTCGGGCGCCTGACTGTAGGATGGCCACACCGCACTGCTTCTTGCGTCGCGCCAAGGACACAGTGCCATTGTGCAACGACTTCGGAACGCGGGAGCCGCCATGGACCCCAACCCTATGGCAACGACCGCCACGACACCCGAGGTAAATTGGCCGAACGCCATCACCAACAATGACAAGCAACAACTTGTCTTCTAGCGTGTTCCTCCGTCGGACGACACCGCTGCCATGCCAAGTGCTCGTGCGAACGATGTTTGCGCCAACAGACACGAGGTCGGTACCAATCCACATTTCCCAATTGACAATGGACGTATTGCAGGAGCGTCCATTGGGACAAAACTACTTCACCTTTGGCGGGTCGAGAGCTGCGATGCCTCCTGCCAGCACGGCGGAGGAAGAGCCTGCGGTCGCAGATCTCCAAGCTCGTTTTACCTTCTTCGCTGCATCCGAGTAAGACTCTAAAAACACGATAAAATGCGCATGGAGACGCACTCGTAGCACGCACGCCAGCGAAGTCGCTCCCAACCGCAGACGAATCGTGCGTGCCAAGTCGAGACGATAATCCAGCTGATGATTCCAATCCCAACAAATGGTCGTGACGACAGCGTGCCTGGAGCCATTATTTACATGAACGAATCAATGTATGACCTTTCTATCAACGATTCCTTGTGCTTTCGTATGGTAGATCG
>NW_012156647.1:8499-14336 GCF_000151545.1 Saprolegnia parasitica CBS 223.65
ATCTCTTGGATCGATATCCTGCCACGTAAAGACCTTGCGAATAGTAGGTGGAGTGCATATGATAAGAATTACATTTTCATTAGCAATGTGAAAGTCGCAAATTTAGGAATATAGACAAAACACAACGCACCAATCGACATCGCAGGGTAGTCACGCTATTATTCTCGACATGTTGCTTGTACCATTATCATTTATGGCAGTTTTGCCGTTTCAGGTTCAACCGCTTTCAAAAGTAGCCAGTGGTGAGCTGCTGCAGACCCTTGGTTTGGCACCAACTTCTGCTCCTTGACCGCTGAGAGCTGACTTGTGCATCGGTCTCCCATGGCGGCGCCTGCGACTACGGTTGGCTACAATATCGCCATAGCGGGACGAGCTCAGTGGTGAACGTGGTAGTACCCGCTCATTGAGGCCGCCCGAGATGGCAACCTTGCCGAAGTCCGTCGACTCTTAGGCATCAATTGCAATCTCAACGTCAAGAACGAGGTTGCTTGTAGCAGACGTATCGTGCACGCTTATCAACCTCCTTGGGTAGGAGGGAAGGACCGCACTCATGCTGGCCTCGGCCAACGGACATTTATATGTGGTTCAGTGCCTTGACGCCTACTCGGGCACTCTGGACCTCGTCGACAATGTGAGGTTCTCTGTTGCATCGGATGGTCTGCTGACAATCAGATTGTAGAATGGGCAAACAGCATTGATGCTGGCGTCTGTGAATGGACACGTGAACGTGGTGCAACGCCTGCTCCAGCGGTCGGCGAGCCCGGACCTGATTGATCTGGTTCGTCTATTGCAATGACCATGTTGTTGACAGTCGACCTTTCTGTAGAGCGGCAGCACGGCATTGATGCTGGCGATAACAAACGGCCAAGCTAGCGTGATTCAAAGTCTCATCAACCGGTCGATCCCTGATGTCCTCTATCCAGTACAAAATCCTCTTCAGTGGTGTAGTACACGTCTTGCTTATTTGCATCGTGATGGTAGGATTGCAAGACGGTGCTCATGATGGCGATATCATGTGGACTCGTCGATGTGGCCGCCCAACTCGTACAAAAATCGCGCAATGTGAACGCAGTCGACCGAGTGCGCTGCGCCGAAAGAGTAGACGGCTTATTGACAAGAATCGTGTGTAGGATGGCAAGACAGCGTTGATGCTTGCGTCCGCCAAAGGCTACGAAAAAGTGGTGCAGCAATTTATGAACCGATCGAATCGCGACCTTGACCCTGCCGCGCTCGACCTCGTCGATCCCGTACATGACACTGCACTGCGTGCTGCGCTTATGCTAATTTTTGTGTAGGACGACAACACAGCGTTGATCCTGGCCATTCAAAACGGGCACGACGCGGTGGCTCAGTATTTGATTACCCAAGGAGCCAACATCAATCTCACGGATAAAGTACGTCCAATATCTCATAGTGTCACGTTGCCTAACGTCTCTATTTCGTAGGACGGCAGGACGGCGTTGATGAAGGCGTCGATGGCCGGAGACACGGGTATGATGACATCCATCCTCAAATTCGACAAAAGTGTGGACGTCGGGCTTGGAGACAAGGCAATCCGTATGACGAGGCCGCCTTACTCAAGCACGCGTGATTCTAGGACGGAAAGACAGCGCTGATGTTCGCAGCTGGAAATGGCCATGACGCGATCGTCCAGCACCTGCTGCGCTCACTTGCAGACGTGGATGCGACCGACAACGTAGCTCGAATGCAGTGTTGGCATTGTATACACGGCATTTTGTAGGACTACGTGACAGCGCTGATGATGGCGTCTGCCTGTGGCCAAAACGCCGTAGTCAAGCGTCTATTGGTTGCCCAAGCGGCCTTGAACGCCACCGATAAGGTTCAACGCTCGCATCGACAGAATCGTTCAATGAGTTGATTTGCGTAGGATGGCAAGACCGCGCTGCTCCTGGCATCTACAAACGGGCACGAAGTCGCCGTCAAGCTGCTCATCAATGCCCAGGCTGACGTGAATCTCAGCGATCTCGTAATGCCTTTTGTGCCTGGGATGGCACAGAGCACATGTAAGCGCCTACGGTAGAACGGCAAGACGCCGTTGATGATGGCGGCCATGCACGGCCACGAAATTGCCGTCAAGTGGCTCCTCGATGCCGACACAAAAGTGAACCGCACCGACAGAGTATGCAACCTCGTCCAGTCATATTTCATTGTTTTACATTTCGAGCTCTCTCTGTTAGAGCGACACGACAGCGCTGATGCTGGCCAGCGCCAACGGTCACGATCGCGTCGTTCAACGCTTGCTTGCCGCCGGCGCCAACGTTGATCTTTGCGACAACGTACAGCTCGTCTGCGTATCGAATTACATTTGACGCATTGCTGTAGAATGGCGACACAGCACTCTTTCTAGCATCTCGTCAAGGACACAGTGCGATTGCGCAGCGACTTCAGAACGCTGGGGCCCAGATGAGCCCGACCCCCGCCGGGGCAGCAACCGCCGCCACGCCGCCAGAGGTGAATGAAGAATAAGCCATCGTCAAGCGGCATTCAAGACATATGTTTAGCATGGTCCTCCGTTGGACGACGCGTGGGCCTCGTCAAGTACGCTTGACTCTCCCGCGGGCCTCGTCGAGTACGACCCGCGGGCCTTGTCGAGTACGCTTGACTCTCCCGCCAATACAAGCCAGACGAGCGAAGTCAGCGAGGTAGAGACCTATCCTGTCTCGTACTCATTCATTCGACGCGATGCAGGAGCCTCCATCAACGCAATCAACCCTATGTTCCTCTTCGAACGACGAGGCTACAGCGCTCGGCAGCGCGAAGGAAGAAGATGCGATCACCGAGCTCCAAGCTCGCTTTGCATGGTTCGGAACGTCCGAGTCCGACCTGATGGACTTTTATATATAGTGAGCGCCCTCGTAGCGCACCAAACAAGAGCGCGACGCTCGAGAAGAAGAATGTTCTGCGCCACAAGGCACGGCAACCCAAGAAATAAATCCCACCCGGCACGAGCGCTCGTGTGATAGCTGCTTGGCATGCATACAGAACGATACACAATACTACCAGCCTCACCCACACGTAATTGGAAGACGTAATAATGCATTGGTTCCTTTGGTCTTTCCCGCGCCGGCTGAAACATATGGCTGGGAGATTGTGCGAGGAGGACTCTGCTACATATCTTGTGGACTTGAGACACTGCTATCTTGTGGACATACGTAGCGAGCGACGAGATCGTTCAATTGCTCTTCGAGTTTGTTTGTCTGCAAGCGCAGAGCAGAGCGATGGTTGGGTAGCATGTACGAATCGAATCATATGAGACGGCGTCGGGAGCATATAAAAGGGCAACTCGCTTGTCCGACATTGCGGCCACGTCGCGCAAGATCGTCATGTGGATGTGACGGTAGGCAACGCTTTCAAAATGATGAATTGCTTCTTTTCTCGTGGTTGGTTTGACGCGACCGACCACCACACCGGCACGGTCCTGATGTGTGCTACAGATCTGCAGGCATTTTGGTTGGCTCACACGATGTAGCCATCGCGGTTTCACCACCACAAAGTTGCATTTGACTGGTGTCCCGACACCGCCACCGGTGTTCAGCAACCGTGCCAGAGTCCCAATGACGACGCCGATGACGACGGTGCGCTATGAGGCGTGTAGTACGTAACACGATGCGTAGCGTAGTACCCGCTCATTGAAGCCGCGGAAGATGGCAACCATGAAGAAGTGCGTCGGCTTTTGGCGAATGGCCACCAGGATGTCATTAATGCCAAGAACGAGGTCTGTTTGATTGTTGCACATATCCTACAAACTACTAACTTTGTAGAATGGCGTGACGGCACTGATGAAGGCGTCAACGCATGGACACGCGGATGTTGTCAAAATTCTGCTGCAGCATGCGAATGACCCCTTTCAGATGACGACGACACAGTACGTCAATGCCATCGATAACGTAGGTAATCTTGCAAAGTGCATCGAGCTGAGATGAAACTTTAGAATGGCACGACGGCATTGATGCTAGCGTCCATGAATGGCCACACAGCCGTGGCTCAGCTCCTACTTTATCGCTCGGGAAACCCTAACCTCCGTGATCGAGTTTGCACACTGCAATGAAAATCTGACAGCGATGGAAGACGTTTTCTGTAGGAGGGAAAAACACCGCTGATACAAGCGGTCGAAGGTGGTCACGAGGATACCGCCCAACTGCTCATTTGCAACAGTGCAGTCAGTACGAGCGACAACGTAGGTTCTAGTGCAATAGGATGCGACGCCAAAGCACTGCACTCAGACAAACTCCAACTCGATTCTTGTGTAGGAGTACACGACGGCGTTGATGTTGGCGTCGATGCACGGATACGATGCGATTGTCAAAGGCCTACTCATTGCCCAAGCCGCCGTGAACGTCACCGATAAGGTTCGGCGCTCGTAGGTACCATACAGTACAATCCATCGTGCTGTGAAGGATGGCAAGACAGCGCTTCTCATGGCGGCCACCAACGGGCACGAAATCGGTGTCAAGTGGCTCCTCGATGCCGATGCAAATGTGAACCGCAGTGATCGCGTATCGTCGCTGCTCTTTGGGTGTGTCAAAACTCGACCGAAATTTCGCCGTAGGACGGCAAGACACCACTGATGATGGCGGCCATGCGCGGCCACCAGATTGCGGTCAAATGGCTCCTCAACGCACGTGCCGATGTGGACGTCAGCGACAGAGTACGAACCCTCAGTTTGCCATTCCTCTTAGAGCGCTATTGTTGTAGACTGACACGACGGCGCTGATGCTAGCCAGCGCCAACGGTCATGATCGCATCGTTCAACGCTTGCTTGCCGCCGGCGCCAACGTTCATCTCTGCGACGACGTACGCAGCATATCTCTAGTACAATTGAGTCGTAATATCGTCGGACGCCTGACTGTAGAATGGCCACACCGCACTGCTTTTTGCGTCTCGTCAAGGACACAGTGCCATTGTGCAGCGACTTCAGAACGCGGGAGCCGCCATGGGCCCTGACCATATGGCAACGACCGCCACGACACCCGAGGTACATTGGCCGAACGCCATCATGAACTTTGACAAGCAACCACTTGTCTTCTAGCGCGGTCTTCCGTCTGACAACACCGCTGCCATGCCAAGTGCTCGTGCGAACGATGTTTCCGCTAACAGTCACGAAACCAACGAGGTGGGACACCAATCCACATTTCCCAATTGACAATGGACGTTGTGCAGGAGCGTCCATCGGCACAAAGTTACTTCAACTTTGGCGGGTCAAGAGCTGCGATGCCTCCTGCCAGCACAGCAGAGGAAGAGCCTGTGGTCGCAGATCTCCAAGCTCGTTTTTCCTTCTTCGCTGCATCCGAGTAAGACTCTAAAAACACGATCGAGTGCGCATGGAGACGCACTCGTAGCACGCACGCCAGCGAAGTCGCTCCCAACCGCAGACGAATCGTGCGTGCCAAGTCGAGACGATAATCCAGCTGATGATTCCAATCCCAACAAACGGTCGCGACGACAGCGTGCATGGGGCCATTATATACATGAACGAATCAATGTATGACCTTTCTATCAACGATTCCTTGTGCTTTCGTATGGTAGATAGCAAAGTCGGCTTGGCGCCAAGACGTCGATGCTGAATCTCATGGAACGATATCCTGCCACGTAAAGACCTTGCGAATAGTAGGTGGAGTGCATATGATAAGAATTACATTTTCATTATCAATGTGAAGTCGCAAATTTAGGAATATGACAAAACACAACGCACCAATCGCATCGCAGGGTAGTCACGCTATTATTCTCGACATGTTGCTTGTACCACTAGAGCGATTTTGCAAGGGTGAAATGCAGGAATGGAGCACGTCGTCACATGTCGCATGCGCGCGTCGGAT
>NW_012156647.1:14436-15097 GCF_000151545.1 Saprolegnia parasitica CBS 223.65
CACCGAAAAAAAGTACGATGGGACCCCCTCAATCCAGAACTGGTTTTCAGGAAAGCCACTTATTTTTTGACTTGCACTGAGTATGAGCAAGGACTCCACAGACGACGAAGAAGGCATTTCGCTTCACCGTGGCCTCGGACGTCATGCTTGTGAGCCCACATGCCACACAACTGTCCGTGCCACACGACTGTCCTTACGGCCAGACCGCAAAGCGCTGGAATGAGTTCGCCAAGCACATGTGTGTGATCCACCGTGACCTCGTCACGGTCATCAGGCGCCGCCGGCGCTTTGACGACCTTAGGACGGCCTTAGAGAACGACCGAGAGGTACGGCGAGGTGTTGGGCGAGAATTGCGACGAGAGGGAGTGCGAGCAGGGCGTCGTCCATGACCGGTCTAAAGCGAAAAACTTCTGCACGTTTGCAAAAACATCCGAACGCGCCACTTTTCATCATTGAGTTTTCTGGAATGTCGCGCGCCGAGCAATCCTGAATTCCACCCTTGCAAAATCGCTCTACTATCATTTATGACAGTTTTGCCGTTTCAGGTTCAACCGCTTTTAAAAGTGGCCAGTGGTGAGCTGCTGCAGACCCTTGGTTTGGCACCAACTTCTGCTCCTTGACCGCTGAGAGCTGACTTGTGCATCGGTCTCCCATGGCGGCG
>NW_012156647.1:15225-17394 GCF_000151545.1 Saprolegnia parasitica CBS 223.65
GAAGTCCGTCGACTCTTAGGCATCAATTGCAATCTCAACGTCAAGAACGAGGTTGCTTGTAGCAGACGTATCGTGCACGCTTATCAACCTCCTTGGGTAGGAGGGAAGGACCGCACTCATGCTGGCCTCGGCCAACGGACATTTATATGTGGTTCAGTGCCTTGACGCCTACTCGGGCACTCTGGACCTCGTCGACAATGTTTGGCGCTTTGTTACATCGGATGGTCTGCTGACAATCAGATTGTAGAATGGGCAAACAGCATTGATGCTGGCGTCTGTGAATGGACACGTGACCGTGGTGCAACGCCTGCTCCAGCGGTCGGCAAACCCGGACCTCATTGATCTGGTTCGTACATTTCAATGACCATGCGGAGGATATGCCTTTCGTTCTGTAGAGCGGCAGCACGGCATTGATGCTGGCGATAACAAACGGCCAAGCGAGCGTGATTCAAAGTCTCATCAACCGGTCGATCCCTGATGTCCTCTATCCCGTACAATGCCCTCTACAGTGGTGTAGTACACGTCTTGCTTATTTGCATCGTGATGGTAGGATGGCAAGACCGTGCTCATGATGGCGATATCATGTGGACTCGTCGATGTGGCCGCCCAACTCGTACAAAAATCGCGCAATGTGAACGCAGTCGACCGAGTGCGCTGCGCCGAAAGAGTAGACGGCTTATTGACAAGAATCGTGTGTGTAGGACGGCAAGACAGCTCTGATGCTTGCGTCCGCCAAAGGCTACGAAAAAGTGGTGCAGCAATTTATGAACCGATCGAATCGCGACCTTGACCCTGCCGCGCTCAACCTCGTCGATTCCGTACATGACACTGCACTGCGTGCTGCGCTTATGCTAATTTTTGTGTAGGACGACAACACGGCGTTGATCCTGACCATTCAAAACGGGCACGACGCGGTGGCTCAGAATTTGATTGCCCAAGGAGCCAACATCAATCTCACGGATAAAGTACGTCCAATGTCTCATAGTGTCACGTTGCCTAACGTCTCTATTTCGTAGGACGGCAAGACGGCGTTGATGAAGGCGTCGTGGATGCGACCGACAACGTAGCTCGAATGCAGTGTTGGCGTTGTATACACGGCATTTTGTAGGACTACGTGACAGCGCTGATGATGGCGTCTGCCTGTGGCCAAAACGCCGTAGTCAAGCGTCTATTGGTTGCCCAAGCGGCCTTGAACGCCACCGATACGGTTCAATGTTCGCATCGACAGAATCGTTCAATAAGTTGATTTGCGTAGGATGGCAAGTCCGCGCTGCTCCTGGCATCTACAAACGGGCACGAAATCGCCGTCAAGCTGCTCATCAATGCCCAGGCTGACGTGAATCTCAGCGATCTCGTAATGCCTTTTGTGCCTGGGATGGCACAGAGCACATGTAAGCGCCTACGGTAGAACGGCAAAACGCCGTTGATGATGGCGGCCACGCACGGCCACGAGATTGCCGTCAAGTGGCTCCTCGATGCCGACACAAAGTGAACCGCACCGACAGAGTATGCAACCTCGTCCAGTTATATTTCAATGTTTTACATCTCGAGCTCTCTCTGTTAGAGCGACACGACGGCGCTGATGCTGGCCAGCACCAACGGGCATGATCGCATCGTTCAACGCTTGCTTGCCGCCGGCGCCAACGTTGATCTTTGCGACAACGTACAACTCGTCTGCGTATCGAAATTACATTTGACGCATTGCTGTAGAATGGCGACACCGCACTCTTTCTAGCGTCTCGTCAAGGACACAGTGCGATTGCGCAGCGACTTGAGAACGCTGGGGCCCAGATGAGCCCAACCCCCGCCGGGGCAGCAACCGCCGCCACGCCGCCAGAGGTGAATGAAGAATAAGCCATCGTCAAGCGGCATTCAAGACATATGTTTAGCATGGTCCTCCGTTGGACGACGCGTGGGCCTCGTCAAGTACGCTTGACTCTCCCGCGGGCCTCGTCGAGTACGACCCGCGGGCCTTGTCGAGTACGCTTGACTCTCCCGCCAATACAAGCCAGACGAGCGAAGTCAGCGAGGTAGAGACCTATCCTGTCTCGTACTCATTCATTCGACGCGATGCAGGAGCCTCCATCAACGCAATCAACCCTATGTTCCTCTTCGAACGACGAGGCTACAGCGCTCGGCAGCGCGAAGGAAGAAGATGCGATCACCGAG
>NW_012156647.1:46162-46770 GCF_000151545.1 Saprolegnia parasitica CBS 223.65
GTTGTAACAAGAGTCGAGACACGGTCCCAAGGGCGTCATTAGTGGCATCGAAGGCGTCATAAGTGGACGTTATGATTCACGATGTCTTGTTCCAGCGTCAAAATGGCCTCCATAATAAAGGCGTTCGAACCCTTGGTCTTCACCTGGACGTCTTGTTCCTTGGACTTTTGCACGTTTGTATCGTGGTTGCAGATTCTGCGGTCGTGTGGAATCGCAACCGTCTCCATCGCCAGCGATTGCTCCGAGTCGACACGGTTCGAGTCGCGATGGCATGCGGCGATCGAGTCGTTCTGGAGGCCGAGCTTCTGCTGGAGGGCGGTCTTGACCGAGTCGGTCGCGTTTGCCTCCGGCTCCAAGCTCGCGGGACCTGCACTCGGGCGAACGATGTCGATGGAGAAGAAGCGCGAGCGCCGGCGCACCGTCCGAGCAAGTGTCAGGAACATGGCGGGCAAGCGCAATTTCAGAAATGAGTGCCTTTTCTCAAGTTGCACTTGCAGGACGTTGGAACTTGATTTTAACCGGGCTATTGAAGTACTCGAACCTTCTTGGTGGCATGGTCGTCGCTTTCTATCACATCGTTCACATACAGCCAGGAAGACGCACATACA
>NW_012156648.1:0-2602 GCF_000151545.1 Saprolegnia parasitica CBS 223.65
TGCGCTAATATTGTTCGGTGGCCCTGCCATTACACTGTTTTGGTCAGTGGTGTGAGATCGGAAGACCCCTTCCTGCATCAGGTACTGTGGGCGTATCCATCTCTGTACTTGCGCAGTTTATATATGTCGGTCATGCGATGGTGCTCCTCGAAACAAAAATCTCACCCAATGATATATATTGCACGCATGGGATGCACGGGAGTTTCTACGGTAGTACGCGGCCAGGCGGATCACCGTGGGTACTACTGCTCGCTCGCAATGGAGTACTACGTAGTAGCTCGTTAGGAATCCCCAGCTGCCGACAACAGTGGCTGATCAGGGTTGGGCGTGCGGCCAGGACGACAACTTGAGGCGCGCGCGTAGAAACGCACCGTTGCATTGTCTTGACGCGTTCAAGTGCGCGCACTGCAAGTGCGCTATGCGCAATATGGCCAGCTCGAGAAGGGTGTGCATGGCGACGTCGACGGTCATTTTGCATTTCGCCATGTCGTTCCCATTACCACCGGGCTACTTTACTTGCCCGCCGCTCTCGACGGTCGAACACGACTACCTCGTGGGCCAAGGGCACCGCATTTGCACCGACACGGCGCGGAACGCTCTCAGCATGGCCAAGACGCCACCGACCAAGATCGTCGAGCACCCGGCGACGAAGCGCCGTGCGCTGGTACATGTCGAGTGCTTTTGCAATGGATTTTTTCAAGCAGGCGACCAATAGCTGCACCACGGCAACGATATCGTCGACGCGTCACTGTACGGCGTCACCGGCTCGTCGCAGATCCAGGCCACACAAGACGAGATCTTGTCGTTTTTTCACTTGGCGACGCGCGAGAAAGTCCAGACGTTCGCCAGCGTCGTGGGCCAAATGGTTTTGGACCGGGCGACGCTGTATACGTTGGCCGACCAAACTCGCGACATTGCGAGTCCGTTCTACTACGCCAGCGTTCAATGGAGTGCGATCGCGTGTCCGTTCATCTCAAAGGCGCTGACGCTCAAGCGGGACACGTGTTTCCTCGAGGTAGACACATGTTTGAAATCCGTGTTCAAACACTGTCTTAGGTGCTGAGTTCGATCGAAGTCGAGGACCCCATCAGTGGCATGCAACGAAAAGGCATTGTACGCGCACTTCACTCGGTCGCGCTCGACTGCTGTCCGTCGCTCCGGGCATCGCACAACCTTGTACGAAGTGCTTTGGTGCGGGTACGTTCCTTTCCTGTTTGAGACAGTGGCTCCATATTCTGTATGGATGTATTGGAGTAGTCGGGACATGTTTTCTTGGAGACGGACGACGTTGGGGTGTACGATTACTTTTACACATGCATCGTCGCCGACCCGGGCAACGTTCCTCGGTTTGTCAACCTCAAGATTTACCAGCGCATCGTCGGCCAGGTAGCTCATATACTGTTTCAAACCACTGTATCAAACACTGTCTAGATGCTCAATCTGGACCATCACCTGGCGCTCCAGCGGCTGCCGTCGCGGATCGCCGCTGCGCAGCCACTGCCGCGGTTCAAGGATGCACGACCGATTACATACTGCGAAGCCTGTGACACAAAGTTTAAGCTCTTCGCTTCTAAGAACCACTGCTACCTCTGCCGCCAGGTGCGTCGGCTGCAATCCACTGTTTCGATACGTACTATCGTCCTGTAGGTGGTCTGTAGCGCGTGCATCACGACATATCAGCTGCCTACTCTCAACAACCACAGCATGGACCTCTGCACCTCGTGCTTTTGCGGCAACACGCGGCGCAAGTTTGGTAGTACACTGTTTTGCCACACAGAATTTGAAACAGCGTTTTGGTAGCGAGCCAGCGCGGGAAGCAACCACTCGCGCCGTCCTGCACAAACAGCTCACGCGGCAGCTCGGACGTCTTCTCAACGTGGCGCTCGATGCAAAGCGTTCGTTTCTCGGCATCGTCGGTCACCGACTCGGAGGACAAATGGACGACAGTGGCGCGTCCGACCCTCGAGTTCAGCGCGACTTCCGAGGCCATCCCGTCGTCCGAGATCGAGCGCGAGGTCGCAGATCCGCTCGATACAACGTCAACCCATCTCATCCAGCTCTCGCGACGTCACTACATGGGCTTTTGCGGTCGCTAACCGCAAACCTTGTCCTCTATTATGTCGGCTGGATTTTTTTTGGTAAGAATTGTCCGTCCCTGAACAGCCTTACGAGCCTCTACAAGTCTCTACAACGTGTGGATATACACGGCGATGCGCCAAGCTTGAAAGCTACTAGTAGGCCATAGAAATGAACCTATGAAGCGGCGTAGGTGCCCCACCAAGTTGATTGTGACGAGGATTCGGACACGGGTTGTCGGCAACTAGGGCATGACACTAACAAGTGGTCAAGGAGCCACTGGATCGTAGACGATGTCATCGTCCATCAAGACACGTCCCGATTCCCTCGACATCGAAAGCAAAAACCACGTCCTGGTGTGTCGGCGCGTTGAAGGTGACATGCTGGAAAGATACCTCGTCTCTTCTAGACTCAGCCACTAGACATAGTTGGATAAATATGACGTTTCTTCGTCGTGAATCAACACAGCAGTTCGGGCTGTTAGCCGTATACTATATATGAGCGTGTTTCGCGTTCTCTTTATTGT
>NW_012156648.1:3298-14784 GCF_000151545.1 Saprolegnia parasitica CBS 223.65
GCTACCTCGAGGTATTACTACTCTTGTCTGCTGCATTTTTGGTCCGATTTCCGGGTTTATTGAAACAGTGATAGATTGATAGTATTATGTGTAGTGCATTCGGGACGTGACTGTGGTGGACGGCGACCGCATCCGCCGCGGCTTTCTGCGCGTCATCAACTCGATCGAACTGGCGTGCTGTCCGTCGCTCGAGGCATCGCACGGCCTTGCGCGTGGCCAGCTCTACCGGGTACGACGACCTCTCGGATGATGGACAACTTGTCATATGAAACGAGTAGTCGGGCCACATCTTGCTCGAGTCTCTGGACCACGACGGGCTCTTTGACTTTTATTCGACGTACGGTGGCGATGCAAGTGGATCGATCCCACGCTCGATCAAGCTCAAGGCCATGGAGCATTTTGTGAGCCAGGTAGAAATAGTTTGATAGACAATGGAACCCCTCGAATATGGATCGATAGATGCTGCGCGTCGAAGACCACTTCTGCCAAGACCGAATCCAAACCCGCTTCGCGACGCAGCAACGCGCGTTTGTGGCGCCGGCTCCGTTTCGCGCCAAAGCGCCGTTCTGCGAACTCTGCTTCAAGAGCTTTCACCTGCTCTCGCAGAAGCTGCAGTGCTTTTTCTGCCACAAGGTAGGGATCGTTTCGATGATGGAGACGACGACACGGAGTACGTAGATGGCGTGCAAGCGCTGTGCATACGTGATCCACGCGGAGACGATGGCCTTTCCAAAGAAACTCCGCGTCTGCACCACCTGCTACTGCCCGACAGCGCGCCGCCGCACGTCGACGGCAGTGCACAGCGGTTCGTGCTTTCTCAACGACGAGCTTTGGAGCCATGCAAAAGTATGTAGACACGCTCTCGGACGAGGCCAGCAGCGTATTCGCCATGGGCGGCCCCATCGCGCTGGACGACGACGACGACAAGCCGCGCACTATCCAGCTGTACCATCCTAGCGAAATGCGCCAGAGTTCATTGGCGCAGCCCACCACGATCGACGACGACGACGAGTGGGGTTTTACTCGCACAACCGCCCTCTCGGTACTCGAGTCGCGATCGTCGTTTAGCTCGTACGCACCGTCCGCCGCCGCCGGCGACAGCACGCGCGGGCAGTATGGGTACCACTAATTAACGTGCAAGTTTGAGTTGAAAGCGTCGTGGGCGAGATAGATAGATAGATAGATAGACATCTGCGCCCCCAAAAGCATTGACGTCGATGGTACTGAGTGGGCTGCCGACCGACGGTCTACTAATAGTACTCATCACGCGATACACTCGAGGCCGTGGCTCGCGGAGGGTTGGCCGTGCGTTCCGAAGGGAGTTCCAGTCGAGCCAGCAACCGACCTGTCATGTGAAGAAGCCTTGACGCCCACTTCGGCGTGGACGGCGTGACGTCAACACAAAGTGATCGTGTGACGCAACGACGCTCGTCTCGTCAACGCAGATGCCATGGGTCTTGTCTGTGCCGACCCCTCTGTGTCGCTACTACCTCGTGAAGCAAAGACAGGACGGTGGTAACGCTGTCTGCGAACGTGGCTGGATTCCAAGTCAACATCCCCGTCGACTTGCTCCTGCGTGTGCTTGCCGCTGGACGAAATGCACGAGTAGCTAGACGGCTGGAGGCTCGCCGACCAAAATTTACGGGGGCTCTCAGCACAAGGGCAACTGCCACCTGGATGATTGTCGACGGCCGTGAGTCACAGCGACCGCCAATGATATCTCACGGTTGCCATTGGAGCAGCTGGTGACGTGCTGTGAATTGCCACAGGTAGTACTTATAGCTGCCTTTTTATGGCCAAGATCATCTCCCCATGGCCTCCAGGATGCATGCCTGCTTCCAGCGACCGCCCACCAAGCGCCACGGGACATTGAGAAGCACTGCAAATCCTCTTTACATGAGTGCATCCCCGTGTGGGTGACATCCTACGATGCGCGTGCGGCTGTTGCGACCTCCTGTACTTGGCTACGGCAATTGCGGAACCAGACGATGCCTTTGGGTTGAAGAGCTTATCCAAGCGCGCAGTTTGCGAGCGGTGCGATGGGAGGGATGTCCTTGCCGCTCCCGCCCGACTTCTTTCACTGCCCGCCGCTCTCCGCGTCCGAGCGCCAAGCCTTCGTGAACCAAGCGCACCACATTTGCTTCCTCACAGCGCGGAACGCAGTCTCGATCGCAGCCAAAGGCCCACCGACCAAGGTGCTGGTCCACGCCCAGACCAAGCGCCGTCTCCAGGTCCAACGACTGATACGAATCAAGACGGATTGAGCGTGTCGTCATGTAGATCTACCACGGCAACGACGTGCTCGATGCAACGCTCGACGGTGTCGTTGGCGTCACGCAGGTCCACGCGTCGTGGGACGAAGTCGGTGACTTTTACAACTTGAGCAGCGCGGAGAGCGTCGCCACGTTTGGCAAAGTCTTTGCGCACTCGACGGCCGACCGGTGCTCGCTGTACACGCTGCGTCGGTCGACGAAGCGGCCGCTCAAGTACGCGGGCATTTCGTGGATCGCGATGGACTGTCCGTCGCCGTTCCTCAAGCGCCGCGACTCGTGCGTCCTTGAGGTCCTCCGCACTGACTCTAAATATGTAGTACGAGGTTGTCTGTTATCCTCTATAGGCCATTCGCGAGTACGAGATGCAGTGCCCTGAAACCAAGGCCGTGCGCCGGTGTTGGGTGCGCGCGCTGCACTCGCTCGAGCTCGACTGCTGCCCGTCGCTCGAGCAAAGCCACAAGATGGTGCGTGGCCGCCTCGTCCGGGTACACTTGTTTGTTTTTTGGTATCAAGTTGAAATGATCGATCTATCGATGGCTAGTCGGGCCACGTTTTCATGGAAACGGACCGCCCCGGGGTACTCAACTACTTTGTCGTGTACATTGGCGAAGCGTACGGCGCCGTGCCCCGGTTCGTCCAGCAGTCGTGCCTCCAGCGAATGCTGCCACCGGTTTGCTATGCCCGATCGTGCATCGTACGTCACTCTACTCGTGTAGATGCTGCGCCTCGAGCCGCATCTGCAGCGCCAGCGCCTCGCCTTTTACTTTTTACATCACCCGATGCACCCGATTCGCGTCGCGCGGCGCAAAGCCGCCGAGTGCGGCTGCTGCCGGACAGCGTTCAGTGTCTTTAGCGGCCCCAAGACCATGTGCCAAGTCTGCGAAGAGGTACATTCTGGTCTCGAATCTTACGAGATGACGATGTGGTGCTAGACCATTTGCAAAAGCTGCCACCTTTCGGTGCGCATCGACCTTCACCAGTCGACCGTCACAGTCATGGTCTGCACGACCTGCTACACTGGCATGCTGCCACGTACACGCCATCTTGATACTTGATTGATAGTACTGAATTGACGAATAGGAACGGAGTTTATGCGCCGTCAGCATGCGGCGTCGACGATGGTGACCATGTCCATGGTCGACGGCGAAGCCAGTCGGCTTGGCCTCGACGCGTCGTTCGTGGCCCAGGCCGAGACCGTCGAGCAAACATTTGGGCTGCCGTGTGTTCAAGTCGGCATCGATGGCGCGATTGAAGTGTACGACGAGACGTCGCCGTCCGGGAGCAACCACACGTCGTTGTAGCTTTTCCAGCGACTTCATTTGGTGTTTAACTACATGTCCATACTATGTCCCGATCGTACCCTTTTGTAGCATTTTGTGTATTTAGTTAAGAGCAATGGCAGCGAATCCAAACGGTCATGCAACAGACATGACTTGGCAATGTCGTACTACGCAGATTCGCACGTCGCCGATTGCGTGCGATTCAAAACAAAAGCAGCCGGGGTCTTGAATGAGGTTCATGGCATTTTGTATGATTGCACCTTAAGCGCATCCAACACTTTCCACGACGTCACGTCCCGCAATAAATGTCCGAATCGACGCCAAAAAGGTCATATCGTTGTGGACATTCAATGAATTCGCGTACTAGTATTTTTTTCAATCAAACGTGTTCGCGTTGAAACCATATTAGCAAAAACTAACTCAAAGACTTCGCATACGTAGTGCTACGCCTGAATGCGTGGGAGTTGGCACCAGCACTGGGTCGTTGGGAGTGAGCTGCGCACGGAGAGATCCATCCCGTGGTGGACCCCACTCGCCGAGGGTTAGCTCGCTCGAGGTCGTACGCAGGCTCCTGTACTCGGACCACCCGACAGAGGAGTGCAAGCCGTGAGTGTGTTTCAAACGAAACCGTCCGAGCCCGCATCCGAATAGATCCGGATACCGACCGAGCGCATAGAACCGACGCCGCACGCGGCGAGGCCGGACGACTGGTGGCGGCGCGTACTAGTAGCGGGAAACAAAACTCGAAACGAAATATGCACGCAGACACGCTTACGAACGCCATTGGTACGTCCCAGTGAATGGCCTCTGAGCACTCTATGGGCCGCGACGATGCGAACGCGGTCGATGGGGACTTGTTTGACACGCTTTTTATTTTAGGGCTAGGGTTCTTACTAGGGATAGGGGTCTTTCTTCCCGAGACCACGATGCATGGGATTCTGGGATTCCCAACATGTGCAAGATCAGCCCACGCACCACCAAACCAATGAGTGAGCGCGATAACCCAAGTCGTGGTGCGCTCACCTGCCGCCGTTTGATGTGGCGACGACGACGCCATCGCGGGTGCTGAACCTCTCGACGGTGTGCTTTGAGTTGGATCCATCAAGGCGCTGCAAATCGCTCGTTACATGGCCCACACAACCACGGTTAGCATTTACAGTCCAAGGGTCTATAAATTGTCTATAGACTCTTGCAGTCTTGGGCAAATGGTGGCGCCGACCCTGGGGCATGTACCTCTTATTATCGATTTGTTTCAATATTTGATATATTAAATTGTTGAAGTGTGATGAAACAATATGTATCTTACCTTTATAATCCGATATACGCCAATAAGCAATTTTCATGCTACCTGTGTATTCCTACCAGTCTTACCCGCTTGTCATTTGGCCTGGCGCGGCGATCATTAATTTGCTCCAGTCTGCAACATATAGGCTTGGATGATACTAGTAATGCTCGGGGCAAAACACCCTCGATAGTGTGCGCGCTGTGGGGTTCGAGCTACCGACACGTACAAGAGTAGATTGATTGGTATCGGTAGCTCCCCTCGTTGCACGGTCGTTGTGTTCTCGGCTCGCGGGTACAACTCTGTCTGGACCTGATGCCAACATGTGACGATGCCCCGCGGACGCACCTTGTTTGTAAAATAAAGTCGTCGCGTTCACACAACACAACGAGACGTGACTGCGCTCCTCATGGACGAACGACTCGCATCGCGCGGTCGTTCGCATTGACTCAAAGCTGCAGCGAATTTCGGGCCCTGAATCGTCGATGAATATGTATCGCCGATCACAACGCCGGTCGGCTTCAGGCGTCGTATAAAGCGTCAATAAACAGTTGATGATCCTTGGTACAATGTAATAGTATGAATACTCGGTATCGCGACATTGGGACGCCACCGCGCATTCGAGGCGCGCGCGTGTCGCAGCGCAGGACCTTCAAATGGCTCCGTAGCAGTTTGCGTCATGGCTGATCGAAGCAACTGCGTCGTGCGTCATTTCGTTGCAGTCATCACCAAGACCACCACCCGTATCGAAAGCATACTGAATCGCTGCCGCCAGCGTGGTTCTTGGAAGCACGCAAGGAGCCCGTCGACGCGCGTCGTTGCACCTCAAGAACGTCCATTGAGGTTCAACGCTTCGAGTGACGGAAGAAAACAATCAAACTCTCGGTCGGGCTGTCGGGCTACACGAATGCAGTAGCGCAGGAAGCGAGAGAGCCATTCAGATGGCGCTATCACATTCAAATGATGCGTCTCTGCATCATCGCCGCCTTGTTCCATAGGACGAGCGGGACGCTGGCAATTGCTGCTGGCTACCTATCAGGCCACGCATGGAATGTGATTGTCTGTCAACAAATTCGATGATTCCACGTCGCTCTGAGTCGTTTTTAAGTTTCATAATCCATTCTTCCTACAAACATCAAGTACACGGATAGGTTCAAACTCAAAAACCCGTTCTTAATCGGCCACATGGCACCTGTCGACGCCAT
This sequence comes from Saprolegnia parasitica CBS 223.65, assembly GCF_000151545.1. Classification (NCBI taxonomy): domain Eukaryota; phylum Oomycota; class Saprolegniomycetes; order Saprolegniales; family Saprolegniaceae; genus Saprolegnia; species Saprolegnia parasitica. The sequence goes on from NW_012156648.1 coordinate 9,339, forward strand.
CTGGCCAACGGGCGCAGTTTGCGATCGTCTGGCCGTCACACACACATCAATGCCGTCGTCGTCGTCGCTGCCGCTGCCGCCCAACTACTTTCGCCCGCCCAAGCTGGCACCGCTGCACCGCGCCAACCTCATCACCAAGGCCCACGAAGTCGTCCAAGACACGGTCAAGAACGCGCTCTCGATGGCCAAGCTGCCCATCATCAAGGTGCTTTTGAACCCTGCGACGCGCCGCACCGCCAACGTACGCCGCTTCTCTCTTGGTTCTTGCATGAAATGGATCCGCGACTAGATGCACGAAGGTGTCGATCTCAAGGACCCGTCGCTCATTGGCATGACGTGCGTGACGCCGGTGCGCGCCACCTTTGACGAGGTCGCCGACTTTTACACGCTCAACTCGCCGCGCAAAATGCGTGCGTACGCCGGCGTCGTGAGCCAAAACGTGCTGGACCGGGTCACCTTGTACACGCTCGTGGGCGACGACACGGACTTGCACTTGCCCTTGACGCACGTGACGGTGATCTGGAGCGTCATGGAGAGCAACTTTTTGGCCAAGTCGATTGCGATGAAGCGCGATGCGTGCTACCTTGAGGTACACGCTCCATCTTGTCAGAACAATCGACACGAGTGTACGACATACGACTATAGTGCATTAGTGAAAACTACCTCGAAGACCCGGCGACCGGCACGCTGCGCCGTGCGTGGGTCCGCGCCGTGCACTCGGTCGACATGCCGTGCTGCCCGTCCATGCAGTCGTCGCACGGCTTTGTGCGCGGCCACCTCGTGCGCGTACGTGTCTCTTCTTCCAATGCGATGTCCAATGTGGAGTGACGGAATGGGATCGATGCATAGTCGGGCCAAGTCTTTTTAGAGACCGACACGCCGGGCGTCCTGGACTTTTACTGGTGCTGCATCACCGAGCCCAACGGCCGGCTTCCCAACATGATTCACCGCAAGGTGCTTCAGGGCATTGTCAGCCAGAGCTTGAACCTCGAGCAACACTTTTGCGTCGCGCGCGCCACTGCGTACTTTGCAGCCCAAGCGGCCGCGTCCGAGCCGAGCCAGCTGCCGGTCAAGTTCGTCAAGAAGACGGCGTTCTGCGAGCGCTGCGACGTCAAGTTTGGTCGGTTCTCGACCAAAACGCAGTGCCAAAAATGCGGCTGGGTATTTTATTGCATTGATTTCTTTGGAGGCGGATGCCCACCATCCCACTTGTGTAGGTGGTCTGCAAGCGCTGCTGCAAGGCGTGGCCACTGCAGATTGCGGGCCATGTGGTGCCCACGGTGCTCTGCACGCACTGTCTGTGCAGTCGCCCGGACGGCGCGTCGTCGGCGTATGCCAACCAAGTGCCGCTCCTCGAACTCGGTACGCTGCTGAAATGCAAGAGGCAGTGGCGTACTGACGTCGTGCTACTAGAGGGTCACAAATCATCATCCCACCTCGTAGACGACGACGACGAGGAAGACGGCGCGATTTCCACGTGCACGGACGCGAGCTCGGAAGACTTTTTCGCCTTCAAGACGCTGCCGCGCGCCAACACCCTCGAGTCGGAACTCGGTGCAGTCTGGGGCGACGACATCCCGGACCTCGCCGTGTCCGAGTGCAGCAGCCAGAGCTCGTTCGCGCCGTATTTGTGATCATGCGAGAGAGTTCTTTATTTATGCCCGTCGTTGCTCTTGTGTGTGGTGCGATCGCCTCAACGGTGGAGTCGCCTCGACAGTTTAGCGCCTGAAATGGGCAAGCGGCAGGTTGCTCTTTGCCTCGTCATGACGACGTTGGTCTCGGAGAAGGCACGATACGAAGCTTACTCCACTCGTCGGCTCCTCGATAGCCATCGTTTGTCGCACTGTCGTTGTGCCGAGACAGCGAAAAGAAAGACGGAGGTCGCCGAAACCGAACCCAAAGCTGCCCTATCGGACAGGTAGCACATGCGTCGTTTGGACCGATATCGCCAACTTAAAGCATCGAATGCAACCAAGTCGTTTGTGTGTGTGGCGGCGCCTACTCTGTTGAAGTTAAGCAATCGCCTACTGGTACGCTGCAAACGTGTCAAGTGCGCTTCGGAGATGTAAAAAGGCGTTTGATGCAACGGCCTCTGGAAAGTGCAAAGCGACTTTGCACTTTCTATCTCTCACGATTACATGATTCTTGGCCTTCGAGGTGCGGAACCCTAGGTGCTAGGTGCATAAAATATTGAAGTCTACTACGTGGATTGTAAACAAGTGCGCGCAAAGCGACGGGGACAATGATGGTAGAATGTCCATCCATCCCGTGTGCAATAATATATCAAGGGCATCCCTCTTGCCGAGTTGTTTGCGCAGGCAGCGTTCTACCAGCGACGCAACGTCGTATTAATAGTACGCTTCTTGTTGCAGTATGGTATTTTGCAAATTCGCCAGCAACCGGCAAAGGATCGGACGAAGCAGCGCCGCCCTGTCCTCGTCCTTGGAATGTGTGGTTGCATCCTTCACTTGGTTCTTCTCGACGAGCGACCAGTATAGAACTATTTAAATATCTAGATACTGGATGCCTTCTATCAGTCCTGAATCTAGCAAACGCAGCCAACAATCAGCTACAACCGAGCACAGCAGCCTTCTCCACTTTGCCGATGTAACGCGTAGTGCAACCCTCTACAGCTGCCACGTCATGACCGGGTCAACCAGCCACCCAATAGAGCCATGTGGTAGCGTGATAGAAGGTCATCGGGAGAGGCAGAACCCGATTCGCATCCGAAAAAGACATGCACGCGATGTGGCAGCGCGTGTGGCTGGGCCTAACACTGCCTGCGACCGCGTCGACGTTCCCGTCGTCGCTCTCCAACGACAAGCGCGCATCGACACAGCGCTTCTTTGGCAAGCCCATCGAATGGGTGCACGGCAGCCCGCGCCCGGCCTACAAGGACGTCATCTACATGCTCTTGCATTGGAGTTGGCCGCGGCTCTGGTGCTTTGTGACCGTCGTCTACTGCTCCATCACGGTGCTTTTGGGTCTCGTCTTTTACGAAATCTGCGACGAGTGCGACGTGTTTTCGGAAGGGCTCGGCATGAGCTACCAAGCGTTCTCAACAATCGGCTTTGGCATCGTCTACCCGATGCACCGGTGCGGCAACTATGTCATCATCGTCGAGGCGTTCGCGTCCATGCTCATGCTACCGGCGATGGGCGGTCTCCTCTTCTCGAAGCTCTCGATCCCGCGACTGCGTGTCGCCTTTAGCAACGTCGTCGTGCTGCAGCCCAACTACGTCAACGGTCTGCCCGCGCTGGTCTTTCGCGTTGCGAATCCGAGCCCGTCGACGCATCTCGAGACCGATGTGCTTCTGGACGTTCGGTTCCTCGCCGAGCTCCACATTGCCAGTCGCCTCGGCGTAATACGGAATTCGCACCCTTGTGGTCTCAGCGTTTTCTCGTGGTAGGGCAACCATGTACTGCAGCGGTTCGACTTGCCACTGCAACAGTCGAGCTTCATTTTCTTCCGATTCGCGCTCGAACTCGTCCACGTCATTGACGCCACGAGCCCGTTGGCGCCCTTTGCTGTCGCGATGGCGATGGAGGATGACGCGATGGTCATCACATTAGCCATGGAAGCGGTCGACGCCAACCGGCACACGTCCGTGCTCGATCAACACGCGTACGCCCAAGCCGATGTCCGCGTCGGGTTTCGCTTTGCCCGCATGCTCTCGCCACAGAGCGCGGCCAAGCTCGCGCTTGACTTTGACTTGCTGCACGCGGTCGAGGCCGCGCCCATGGTCGCCCCGGTGCCGCTGCTGCGCAAACCAGCGCCAGCGACGATGTGCACCCGAGCGCGACGCTGACGCCGTCGCGTCACGTGGAAGCCACCATGGAAGCCATGCTGCACGAAGCCCTTGTCGACGAGACGACGCATGATGCGCGCCTTTCGATCGGCATGGAGAAGGAAGGGTATGTGGCCATGCAGGACGACGTTCCGCTCAATGCGACGACGATTGCGCCGCTTCATGCTCCGTTTGCGGCGCAGTACTACTACCACCGCATTCTGAGCGCCCACTGGCTGCCGGTCGTCGCCGAACTCATGCTGGCGTTCCTCGCCATCAGTGTTTTCTTTGGCTGCCTGCACTGGCTTCAGGTATGGTTTTGGTTGATACCTTGATAGTCTTTGATATGGATTCGTGGCACTGGATTGTAGTTTGACGAAGGGCTGTACGTTCTCCACGGTCTCACCGAACACAACTCGAAGTTTGAGCTGTGCTTTTACTTGAGCGTGCATACGCTTTCGACGATCGGGTATGGCACGATTGGGCCCGCGCCCAACGACGTGTACCACAACACGATTGTCTACACCGAGGCCATCATGGGGCTCACGTTTGCGGCCATTTTCACCGGTTTGGACAATTTTTCTGCCTTTTGTGTCTTTGATGGAGTCAATGAATTAGGTATTTGCTGGTCGAAATTTGCCAAAGCCCGCGCCCACATTCGATTCTCAAAATCGGTCGTCGTCACCAATGTCTTTGGGCAGCGCTGTCTTGTGTTTCGCGCGATGAACCTGCGCAACATTGGCGAAGTCCGCCAGTGCCACTTCAAGTCCGTGTCAGGACATTCTTTTTGTTCAAGGCTCAGGTGTTGAATGTAGACTGGGGGCATTCCTCACGGACGAGAATGGCCACCGCCGCATGATGGACCTCGCGCTCGTCCAGCCGCAGTGGACCTCGATCAACGTGCCAATCACGCTCGTCCACTGCCTTGACGCAGCGTCGTCACCGCTCGCAACACTCTCGGATGCCGAGCTTCACAACCTCTCGCTCCTCGCACTCTGCTCGGGGTTTGACACGACCTTTTTCGAGACCGTGTACGCCCGGCACATGTATTTTGGTCCGTCGATCGTCCTTGGCAGAGACTTTCAGGACGCTGTCGCCTTGTACCCGGACCGCGTCGTCGTCGACACGGCGTGTTTTGATTCGTTGATTTAAGTCCGCCGCGTCGTTAGTGTGAATAGTGTTGTAAATATCATTACGTCGTGAAAGAGAAAACGTCATTTGGATGTCGTCGTGGCGCTTTATACATCTCTCGAACAACACAACGACACGAGTGTCCGTAGCAAATGAACCTCAGGATAGTTCACATATACTGGTAGTAGCTTGCAGTATAGGTCAACTGTCCATGGTAGTAGCGTGAAATGAGTGCTGTCCGACCCCTAAACCTAGAGCTTGATACCAGCCAAGGCATCGGCCAATCCAGGGCGGTCGGCGACCGGCGAGCGCGGAGCTCGAGGTGGCGACTTACGCTTCTTCTGGGGTTCAAATGGCTAGAGTCTCTAGCCACTTGACCCAGAGAAAAGCTACGCGAGACCCTTCTCTAGCCTGGAGAAGTGTTGCCGTCACTGCGTGTACAGAGTGTATCACCAAGTTGGATTGACTGATGTATACGAAAATCATGTTACATGTGCAGTGCCTCCAAATACTTTCGTCTTCCTGCAC
>NW_012156648.1:14884-18443 GCF_000151545.1 Saprolegnia parasitica CBS 223.65
ATGGCCATCACTGTCTCTGTCATCCTCGGCTCGGTTCGCCCCGGTCGCCAAGGCGTCCGCGCTGGCAGCTATGTCCAGGCCCAGCTTGAAGCCCTCGGCGCCAAGGTGCACCTCATCGACCCCGTCGCGCTCGACGTGCCGCTCTTTGGCACGCGCTTCGACTATATCCCGGAAGCCGACCGGTCGCCGGCGCTTGTCGAGCTCCACGCCAAGTTTACGGAAAGCGACGCGTTCGTCGTCGTGACGCCCGAGTACAACCACACGTTCTCGCCCGTCATTTCGTCGCTCCTCAACTACTTTTACCACAACGAGTTTTACTACAAGGTCGCCGGTATCGCGTCCTACACGATGGGCCCGTACGGCGGTGTCCGCGCGGCCATCCAGCTGCGCCCGTACCTCGGCGAGCTCGGCTTGATCACGATCCCCAAGATCCTTCCGTTCCCGGCCATCCACGCGCTTCTCAACGAAGACGGCTCGGTCACGGACGGCGCGGCGGGCGCCGACTCGTTGGTAGCCGTGAGCAAGGGTTTCTTCCCCGAGCTGCTCTGGTACGCGGCCAACCTCAAGGCCGGTCGCGCTGCCGGCACGCCGTAAGTGTAGGAAGACGAAAGTATTTGGAGGCACTACGAATGTAACATGATTTTCGTATACATCGATAGCTTTGTCAATCCAACTTGGGCTACGCTCCGCACACGCCGTGACGGCGGCGCTACTCCAGGCTAGAGAAGGGTCTCGCGTAGCCTTTCTCTGTGGTCAAGTGGCTAGAGACTCTAGCCATTTGAACCCCAGAAGAAGCGTAAGCCGCCACCTCGAGCTCCGCGCTCGCCGGTCGCCGACCGCCCTGGCTTCGTCGATGCCTTGGCTGGTATCAAGGCTCTAGGTTTAGGGGTCGGACCACTTTAACTGTAAACTCTACTAGTATTTACATGTCCATGGACTTGTCGACGGTAAGCGCAATCCTTGCGTCCATACACAGGCTTGGAAGAAGTCCCTCTGATCTGACGGTCCACAAACCATCGACTGCTTTATAGTCTGTACCAATGGATGGCCAGTCGAACGGCCGAGTACCGGTATAGCTCCGTTGGCAGAGTGGTTGACTCTAGTCGGGTGCATGCATTCGAAACCTTAGTCATACCAACGTGGCATATACTATTGGTGTAGTACGCAGCTTTTAAGCCGCATGTACTGCAACTATCAGTGTATCAAGTAGGCGTCATTCCTCCGGTTTCGATGCTCCAGCGCGATACACTGTACGATGCACGCGCGAAACCTTGGCCAAAACCGCTGGGTGGCGACTTTAACTTTGGCAAGCCAAGCTACCATCAGCCTGGCGTGTGTGGTATCCGTGTTTAGATAGATTGATGCACACTGGACTTGTTTCGAAGCACCCTAGAGGTTAGTAGTCTCTGCACGGTCGACTGGTAAACAGTCACACGTCGCTACCAGCATAAGCCATCGTCAATGGACAAGACGATGACAACACAAGATTCGCACCCTCAAGGACGCTGACGCTGGGCGTGTCATGGGAATGGAGCACTATAGAGCCGCGTCATATTGGCATATTACGGGGCGTTTGAATCCGCGAATTCCTCGATATCATCGGAGCAAGTCGCAGTTGCCAATAATAGCGGACGTCGATGCGTTGGCTACCGCTGTCTACTGTCGATATCATGTAGTTTGCCTCTAGTATCTCGTGCGAGTCGGAGATGGGCTTTCGAATTTTGGCGGCCATGGCCAAGGTTAAAATCACCCAACATCAACGCGGCGACAGGGTTGTGTCGCGACAACGGGCTGACCTGGTTGTCGTAGAGACGTGCAGGGCTGTATGCAGTGAATGCAGTTTTATGATGTCGGTATTAGGTTCAAACACGGATACATGGTCGCGCGTTTGTCGCTCCTGCGATACCGACACATCGGTAAAAATCGGTTTATCGCAAAGCCCTCCTCTGTACATAGCTCTATTCGACCATGAGTTTTCTGGGCGCAACCGGCGTCAGTGGTTGTCGTCGGTGCAAGCAGACACAAGACAGCCCAGTGCGCCTGTCGTCTCCACACCGTCGGGAAAATAGATCAATATAAAACTAAAGAGCAAAAATTCAACTCCTTGCCGACGTCGCCCAGAGGAGCTCTTGTCTATGCCGGGTTTTATTCTTGTAGTACACTATACATTGCCGATGCGCGTCCCATCGTAATCGAGCGTGGCATGATTTTTAAAGTCCACGCGACCAAAACTGCGTGTTTTTAGCATTGTCTGATCCCCGCGTCCAGACGGGTTGAAGACACAGTTTTGATATCTTCCTGTGGCACAACAACCATGTCCTCGTTGCCACTACCACGAGGGTACTTTCGCTGCCCGCCCTTGTCACCGGTCGAAGTCGACGACCTCCTCGCTACCGCGTCCACAGCCTGTGACGACACGCTTCGCAATGCACTGTCGATGGCCGCGACGACGCCGGCACGCGTGCTCCGGCACCCGCGCACCCAGCGCTACGCCACGGTACTGACATCTTTTTCCCAGCTTATGTAATAGAATATGGTGTCTCTAGATCTACCATGGACCTGACGTTGTCGAGCCAGCTGTTGTTGGCACCACCGGTGTCACGCAGGTCGAGGCGACCCGAGACGACCTCGTCTCATTTTTCGATCTAACGTCGCCCAAGCAACTCCGCACGTACAGCAACGTCCTTGCCTTGTCCACACTGGATCGGTGTGCGCTGTACACTCTTGTCGAGCAAGGAAGCGACCTTGTGTACGCGGGCGTGCATTGGGCGGCGATCGAGTTGCCAGCGATGTTGACGAACCGTGACGCGTGCTTTCTCGAGGTAAATATGAGCACTTTAGTATGGACGACACGATATTTTTCATGATGTAGGCCATGAAAGAAGTCGTGGTCGACGATCCCTTCACGGGCGAGGGCCGGCGGTGTATCGTGCGCACCTTGCACTCCATCGAGCTGTCGTATTGTCCGTCGCTTGACGCGTCCCACCACCTCACACGCGCGTCGATACTCCGCGTACGTGTACTGAATGGATAATTGATTTGTGGTGGCTAATGCTAGTTAGTCGGGCCACGTGTTTGTCGAGTCGGCGACGGCCAATGTCTGGGACTATTACCTCGTCTACGTCACCAAGCCGAACGGCAAGATGCCGGCCTTTCTCAACCTCAAATGCAACATCCGCCACGTCCAGCAGGTACGAGACCATCTGGACATGAAGACACGATTATGGCGTGCGTTTAGATGCTGCATTTGGAAGAGCATTTTTGCCTTCAACGCTGGGCCGCCAAGATTGACACCCGCGTCTTTCAACCAATAACGAGTCCACGAGCGAGCGCGCCGCTGGCGTGCGGTGTGTGTGACCATCGACTGTCGCTGTGGCGGTCCCAGCGACGCCACTGCCACGCCTGCGGCGAGGTAGCGCTCTCTATCATGACACAGAGGTCAACGCTGCTGGTTGCGTAGTATGCATGCCGGCACTGCAGTCATACGTGGGATGTCCAGCTGCCCTACAAGGTATTTCCAGTGCATCTGTGTGTCGAGTGCTTTACAGGCTCGCCACTG
>NW_012156649.1:0-16308 GCF_000151545.1 Saprolegnia parasitica CBS 223.65
CCAGGTCGACCGCCACCGACGAAAGCGACGGGTACATGTCTCGCAGCCCGGCCATCATCACCCATAGGATGTCCATGATGCAGGCGCCACGACATGCGGAGCTTTGAGGAAGTCCTTCGCTTCGTCGTGCAGCTGGATGCGCTCGAGCCGCTGCACTGCGACTACCGCGAGCTCTACGGACTGCCGCTCAACACTCTCATCCTCGGCTTCCAGCTCGACAAAGACTCGGAGCAGTACTTTGTCCCGCGGGATACGATGCTGCATTTGGTGCAGAGCGGCGCCATGAACGGTCGTCGGCGCAAAGGTGCTTTCTCTCTGCCATTCTCCTCGGCGCGGTCCTCATCCAGAGTGCGTCTGTGTAGAGGGCATAGTGCGCGAGACCCAGTACTCGCTGCCGACGGCCGCGCTGCTGCTCAACACCAGCGTTGGTCTTCTTGCCGAGATCGAGCAGCGCAAGCGTAGTATCGAAGCCAAGCGCGAGCGCATTGCACAGCAGCTCGCGGCGCACGAAGCGGCCGCCGAAAAGGTCGCGCGCCACGACTCGAAGGGGACGACGACGACGACTCATCGTCTCCGTCATTAGGAACAGCAGCGGCTGCGGCTTCAGAACCGCATTCTCGCCTTGCGCAAGGAAGTGGACGAGCGCAAACAAGCGCAGTCACGGGGTACGACGCGAGATCGGATGGGACGGCCGTGTGATCCGCGTCTAGTGAAATCGGTCGTCAAGGTCGAGAAGCAGCTGCTGCAGCTCGATGAGCGCATTCCGCGGACGCTCGTGCACCTTCTGGACATTCACAACAAGGCGAGTGACGAGCGCAGCGGTATCTGGGAACGACGGTTCGCAAGCATCCCATGCGCCGCATACAAACCAATGCATGCACCGTAGGACCGAGGTGCTCAAGGTCGCCCACAAAATCCGATCCAAGCAAGCCCATTTGGTCGTCCAGCTCCATGACATTTACCCCATCTCGTACGTTGGCGCGGGCGAATATTGCATTGGCGGCATCAAATTTATGAACGCCGACGTGGCCAACGGTATCAAGAGTGTATCAAGGTGTCGATGGCGTCAAAAATGCGGCGATCGATAGGCAAAGACGATGAAATGCTCTCGACGGCGCTCGGCTACATTGCCCACTTTGTATTTATGCTCGCCAAGTATCTCGACGTGAACCTCCGGTATACCATCGTGCACTGCTCGTCGCGCTCGTTCATGCGAGACGATGTGAACGACCCAAACATCGAGTACCCGCTCTTCAAGCGCGGCGTCGAGAAGGACCGGTTCGAGAAGGCGTGCGTCTTTCTCAAGAAGGACGTCGAGCAGGTACTGCACCTACCCCTTGTCGCGCTTCAACATCAAAAACATGTAGTTGATGCAAGCACGGGGCCTCGAAATCGTCGTCAACAGCCAGCTCCTCATCCGCCTCAAATCGATCGTCGACGCTGAAGTGGCGTGGCTCCAAGCAAATAGCAGCGCAGCCTCGTCGTCCTAATGGAACGACAGGCGAGCCAGCCTCTCGCAAAGGCTCGAAAACCCAATATTCGTATTTCGACCAATCGCAGGTCGCTCAAATTTTGTCATGGGCCAATCAAATCCGTTTCGGGTTGCATTTTATCCAATCCAAAAAATAGCCACAATGCACGCTTAATGATATTCAGTGGGCTGCAGCATTTTAAAGCCACTTCATCAAACCCATCTTGTGATTTGTATCGAACCGCATGACGTCCGAATTAAAACACATGGCCGACATGAAAAAAAGCGGCGTCCCAAAATATCTTGATTTCCGAGAGCGATGACGACACGTCGTTGCATCTTCCAGATCCATCGACATGGCCCACGAGCTTCCTCGTGGTTGCGTGCCTCACGCCGGCCATCAACTTGCTGCCGGAAGGTCCCAAGTGGGTGCTGGCCCGCCACGGCGAAGAGGCGTGCAAGGCGTGCCTCGTGCTCCTACGTCGGCGCCAAGACGTGGCCGCCGAACTCGACGAGCTCCAGGCCAAGCAAGTGCACAAGTACAGCGGCGCCAACGGCGTCTATAAGGCGTTCATGAGCACGCTTCTTGTGAGCATCTCGGCGTTTTCGTCCTTGCCGCTGTACGTGGACACGGCCCGCGTCTTTACGGGCCTCGCCCGGCCGCTAATGCTGACCAACTGCCTCGGCACGGAGCTCCTCTTTGCGAGTCTCTCGTTCTTTTACATTGAGAAGCTGAAGCACAAGCTACTGCTGCTTGTGACGCTGGTCGGCGTTGGCGCGGCGCTTCTCGGTGCCCACGATCGGTTCCAGATCTGTGGCGTCCAAGACCAGACCGCGCTCCAGGCGCTGCTGATCACGCTGTTTGCCGTCAAGGGCGCGGGCCTCCCGGCGACGCTGTGGGCCGCGGTCGTTGGTCTCTTTCGCGTGCACGGGCGGTCCATTGCGGCGCCGCTCTTCTTTGTGATTGTTTTGGTGTCCAAGCGGCGGCCACGTATGTCCGGATTGACACGGCGACGACGCGCTCGAGCAGCTCGAAGGAAGCGTTTTGGATGTTTGGGCTCGTGCGGCCTTGGTGTCCTCGGGACGGCCGGCCTCGCCCGTCGCGCGAACGGCCTTGTGTGCGCGACGTCCGAGATGGAGTAGAAGCGCAAGATGGCGGCCGAGACGCCGCTGCGGCCGCACAACTCGAATCTGAGGCTTTTCACGCCCAACGTCCAAGCGCATCACGGGCAATCGGGCGCTATCACCACGCAAGGCCAGTAGCACTCCGTACCTCCAGACGCAGAGCTTTGACGAACATACCTCCTCGCCCCAGAAGAACGTGGTGTGAGCAGCTTGAAGGCGAGTCGGGCTGTTTGATTCATTGCATTTTGCAATGAGAATAAGTCTTCTTGACGTGGTGGGTAGGGTTTCTGAGAGACTTGAGGAGTATGGGTGAACCTTCTTCTCCTTGGCAACGCCGTTGAAAGCTTGGGCAGACGACGTGCAAGCGCTGGCTGGTGGGTCTCTTGTGTGGCCACCAGGGAGCTAGTAGCTGCGTGTGGATCGTTGCCGCGCCTCCAAGGTAGACGCCGTGGACCGTCGTCGTCTGTGTGTCGCGTAGCGTCGTCTTCTGCGTCTTTGACTCGGACAGAGTCATGGTCCTCGTGGCTTGGCCGAGGTGCTAGGCTTGAAATGATTTAAATTTTGACAAGCATAAACTCCCAAGGGTCTTGCGAGAGCAGCTATTCTTTCGTAGCGATACCGATCAACCGCATGCAGGTGCTTGCTGTAAATACGCATTATTAAATATGAATAAATATTGAGAAGCACAGGCGCGTTCCGCGGGCTGGTGACGGACGGTGCATGCTGGCCTGCGCGAATCACGTTCGACGCACTGTCGTCGCGGGTTTCTACACATGCCCATGAGCCAATTTGACGATATTCCTCGGTTGCCCTACCCCTTGTCCAAGACGCTTCTCGTGCCCGTCGCGCCCCTAGTCTCAGAAACGAATGAGATACATGAAAGAGCGCGTTCCAATGGAGACGTGTACCTTGGGACTGTCGTGACGCTTGCGCTTGGCGTCCGAGGGCATTTCGTTCTTGGATTCTTCCACGTCCGGGGCCGCCTTCTCTTCCTCGTCCGGGTTCGCCTTCTCTTCTTCGTCATCGACGCGTCGCTGCTCGAGCGTCGCGCGGAGCGTCGCGTGCTGGTGGTTGACGCGGGCCTTGAGCGCGTCGTCGGCCTCGGTTTCGGCCCACACGGTCGCAAAGGGCTTGGCGCCGGCGTCCAGAAACGCGCACTTGTCCTTGGCGTGCGCAAACAGCATGCGCCACGTCGCGTGGCCTTGCAGTGCGGACGCATTGCCTGCGTTATTCGCATGTAGCATCCTCATCCACAAGCAGCAGATGCGTACAGTTGACGATGCAGAAGCGGCGGCTGCGCGACGTCATGACGTTGGTGCGTCGGTCGTCGTCAAGGAAGCCCACCTTACCACTTGTGACGCACGAGACGATGATGATGTCCTTCTCACGGCCCTAACCTGCGTCAGTAAACAACGGTCTCTTGCGAGAGGTACCTGGAAGCCGTCGACCGAGGACACTTCGATGCTGCTCCACGGCGTCGTCTCCATCTTGGTTGCCATCTTGGCTGCCACCTTGGCGTCAATGGCATCCACAATCTTGTGCACTTGCGGCTTGTACGGTGTGATGATCCCAATGCTCCACTCGCCGCTCTGAACCCGCGAAAATGTCCGCGTGAGTTGCTCGATCTACCGAAAAAGAAGATATGTCAGCATGACGATGTGCGCCGCGGTGGACGGACCTGGTCGATGCAAAACGTGACTTCGGCGTCGTTGTACTTGGAGGTGCCGACACGCTTTTCCATGCCAGCAATGTCGACGACGGTGAGCGGCTGGAACGCCGGGTGCGCGTACATGGCCGCGTCCTGCGCCAGCACGCGTCGCGCGATCGCCGGCGCGTCCGTCAAGGCAGCGTCGTAGAACGCCTTGGCCGTGAACGCACTCATGAACGGGTGCATGCGATGTTGCTCCTGCAAATCGATGAGAAGACAGATCGTCCATCGGTGCGTACGTTGAGCATCGTAACAGGCAGATACGCTTCCAGGCGCTCCATGAGCGAGACGTCCAAGCCGTGCGCCTTGGAGTCGGCGCTGAGGACGGTCGGCGCGAGCTGCTTGGTGTCGCCCACAAAAAAGAACCGGCCGGCCTGCGCGAGAAGCGCGAGGAGCGAGCTCGGCTCGGGCGCTTGGCCGCACTCGTCGACAATGACCGCGTCAAAGCTACCGACACAAAGGGATGAGTTGATATCGGGTGAGAGAGAGGCGGACCCCGAATGCCGGAGCTTGTGCGTCATGTCGGCGCCAGCGCACGACGAGTGCGTCGCAAAGACGACGTTGGCCTTGGTCGCAACGCGCGCCAAGAGCTCCCACTTGTTCAGTTCCTTCTCGACGCGGAGGCTCGTGACGCGCTTGTCGTCGGCGGGAAGCTTGTGGAGCGTGTCGTCGATCTCCTTCTTGTACTGCGCGGCTGCCGTCGCGAGGCTAATGTCCCGCGCGCCAGGTCGACTGCCCATCTTGACGGCCGCGTCGGAAGTCCTTCCGGGCGCGGCAGCTGCGCTTGGACTTTCGTAGCGTGGCCGACGACGAAAATCCCGACCGAGAAGACGCGCGCGATAATTTCGTCGATCGCCGCGTTGGAATCCGAGGTCACAAGGACGCTCGGCAACTGACCCTTGGACGGCGACGCCTTGGAGAGCAGGGCCGAGAGGAGGGCGCAGATCGTCGTCGTCTTGCCGGTACCCGGCGGCCCCTTCCAGAGCGAGAGACCGGTCTCAAGGTTGCCGAGGCCGCGACGCAGCGCCTTGAACTGCGACGGGTTGATTTCCGACGCGATGAGATCGGCCACCGCGCGGTCCACGTCATAGAGCGACGGCTAGAACAGAAAAGAATAAGTTTCACGCAGATGGTGTAGACAAGAGGTGTACCGTGATGAGCGACTGGTACACGTTGTCAAGCGTGGCCGCCGCCATCGCAATGGCTTCCGTGGGCGCCTTGGCCTTGTCGACGAGCTCGGCCACGACGTTGTGAATCTGGGTCACCTAGGAACCCAAGCATTGAAACATTGATACCTCCGATACGACGATCTTACCTCGAGGGGTTCGACCGAGATCTTCATCTTGGTGAGATCCGTCAAGAGCGTCAGCACGACGTCTTCGTCCTCCTTGGACATCTGTCGCATAAACGTGAGGCGATTGACTGCAAAGGAATCCATGTACCTGCTTCTTGGTCGCCTTCTTGCCCTTGCCATTGGTCGACATCTTGGGCACCCCGGTCGACTTCTCGATAACGTCGCGGAGCTTGGTCGCGGCAGCCTTGAGCACCGAGACGGACGCAACAGCACTTGACTGGTTGAGCACGACGTCGCGCAAGTGCCCGGGCAACTTGTCGACGGCGCCGACGCCCTGGACCATCCGCAGCGTCGTCACCAGCGACGCAACCACCTTGGCTTCGATCTCCGTGGCCTTCGGGAGGTCGAGCGCCGTCTTCGTTGCCTGGAGTAAGACGACGTCGACCATGTTTCCATGCACGCGCTCGACGATGCCGATAGCTCGTCGCGAATTGTCGACCTAATCGTTTTATGCGCATTGAGGAGACGAGGCAGCCGATTCGCGCACCTTGAGGCGGACGACGTCGCCAAGGATGAGCGTGTTCTTGCCTCGCGTTTGGAACGTCGCAGCGTTCGGGTCCGAGACGCCGTCGAACGAGGCGGTGAGCTCAGTGTACGTGGCAGGCAGCGTGCTTTGCCTACATTTGCATAGAAAATATGAGATTGGCGTGCGATATCGAGGGAAAACGTACCCCGAAATCATCGCGGCTTTGGCTTCGGCGACGAGAAGCGCGGTGAAATGCTTCTTGTATGTTTCCGTCGTGGACATCTTGGACGAGAACTCGGGCGCCTCGGACAACAGCACTTATATATATATATATGAACGTGTTTCGCGTTATCTTCCTTACAAAGAGTTCGCATACGTAGAGACTAGCAATCTCCTTCTTCTTAGGGGAGATTGCTAGTCTCGCAAAGGACTGACACAAGCGGTCGACGACAGGGTCGACCGCCTGCGAGGAGAGACGCCCCATCATAGATGCGACGCCGCTCAGGACAACAGCACTTGGAGAAAAAACGCGCGCGTCTCGGTCGATGTTTTCGGCGTCTTGAGCGCCTTGGGCGCCTTGGCGTCGTTGAACGCCGTCTTCATCGCCTCGATCGGGTCGAGCTCCACCACCGCCTGGAGACGCGCGCCGGCCTTCGTCTTCTTCTTGGCGGGCGATGACACCGGCGACGGCTGCGGAATGAACTCGATCAATTGTGGTGATCGCGACGGCAACGGCGTCAAGCGTCGCGGCGACGGAGACGTCACGAAGCGCCCGCCAATGAGTTGGGATGACGGAGACGCCGCGAGGTGTGGGTTGCCTCTGATGCGCTGAGGTGATGGAGACGTCATGATGTGCGGGTTGCCTCTGATACGCTGAGGCGTTGTCGGCGGGTCGACCGGGATCGCAGCGGAGAGCTCAAGCAGTTTTGGACGTCGCGCTTCCACTTCATGAGGCGATGCTTCCCCGCAAGGAGGAGGTCGAGTTGTCGGCCGCCAATCGCGATGAACTGCTTCGTGTCGATACCCGGAGCGATCTCCAGTTTCCCTTGCCCGATGAACGCAGCGCGGTGACCGAGAGGAAGAGTTGGGAGGTCGGTGGGCAACACCATTTGCGCGCGCGCCTCGTTGTACGGCACCACGACGAGCTCGTCCGTAGCCTGGAGGCCGTCCGGGAAGAACTCTTGGAGCTTGGCGGTGTCGACATCGTGGGTGTCCTTGGGGAGAAGGCTGCCAACGTCGCGGAGCGAGACTTCGACCATGGCCTTGAGCGCCGTCGAGACGTCATGCGACGGAAAGACCGCCGTGACACTCGCCAGGTCGAGCTCGTAAGCGATCGTCCCACCACGGCCGGGGCGACTCGTAACAAAGCGGCCCACCATCGTCAGCCTCTGCTTCAAGCTCTCTGGAAAATGGAAGCCACCCCTTAGTTAGTCGTAGGTTCGCGCGCGCTTAGTCCGGCCTTCGAAGCGCGCGCATGCATGCTTGCCGCCACCGCATCTCATCGACGCGACTAGTTTGATATTTGAGGCGTCTTTTTATTTTATTGCATACTTACTGTATATGTATCATGTTAAAAAATGAGACCAAAACGTAAAAGAGATAGGCCCCCACCTGACGCCCTTTGAGGTCCTGTGATTTTGGACGGTTTTGCCTGCACCGCTTTTCTACCGTCGCCAGGAAACCAGCCGCATCCAGTGTCGGGTACGATGCTGCCGGTAGGTCGCGTCCAGCGTTGCTCGTCGAAGATGACCAGTGAGGTCGCATGCGCGTCCGTAGCGCGGTATTCTACGCTGTCACTACACCACATCGACCGCCTTCACCAGAGACGGTCGCGTCTCTGTAGTATGATGACGGGTGTCGGACCTACCATTTTACACAACAGCACAGAAAAGCCTCGTCATTTTGAATCCCACACAATGTATGGGGAAAACACACTTGCACGGACACCACTACTACCGGTAGTACCAAGGAGTACGCTGGATGGTACCAGCTTCCATGCATTCAGGCGTAGCACTACTTATGCAAACACTATGTAAGGAAGATAACGCGGAACACGTTGATATACCGGTATATATGGAGCAATCACTGTGCACTCCGCGCACGGCAAGTTGTCGGCATCCTCGTAGACGCGGATGATTGAGCCACCTGTAACCGATCAAAGCGAATAACTTCGCCCGGTTTAGGACGCTTTTGAGCACGTTCACTTTAGGTGCCGACACTATACGGGCACTCGTGGTGGTCTAAATGACCTGCGTCGCCTCGATTGCAGACGCCAGCTGTAAAGCTACCTAGTCCCACACAGCGTCGTGCAGATCCCACCATCAGACGTCTTGGACTCGATCTGTAGAACAACTTGTTCATGATACTAAGTCCACAATGCCACCTCCATCATCTACTTTCATCTAGTACTTTGCAGCGGTACATACGCAGCACCGTCGTTTACGCATCACGTTTCGAGAATTGGTGTAGAAAAATGACCATATAATCGTCCAAATAGCTCGGGATGGCAAACGAATAAAACGCGTACAAAATCGTCGGTGCATCATCACCACCTCTGCACACATAGTGTTATTGCTCTGTATTCGTACGGTGGTAGAATTCGAGCTACACCTAGACGAGACGGGCTCAACCAGATTTACGCGATAAAAAGCAATAACCTCGCGCAAAGCCGCAAATTTTTGCTAGACGCAGCTTTGCACACATAGTGTCATTGCTTGAATTCCGCTAAATCGAAGAATTTTGTGCTGGCGTAGACGCGACGGGCTCAACCGGCTGCATTCATTTTGGCAAAATAGCCTCTTGGGGTTCCAAGTTTGAGGTCTTGACGTGACTACAGTCGCCCGCACCTTACACCGACAGAGATCGAAGACCTTTTTGGCGGACAAAATATCGAATGCATGCCAAACCCACTGTAAATCGATAGCCAAGACAAAGAGGAACACTTTGACAGTTTGATCTTCTTCGTAGCATGTTTAGTTGTGGATAATTAGAAACTCGAAGTGAGGCCATTTACAGAGGCGGAGTCTCAAAGTGTCCACCCTCATGGTGGGTACACCGGGTCGCCACACCCATTATCGGGATGAAAAGACGTTCTCCGGATGATGTACCCCGGGTCATCTTTATTGGTGGGTGCAGCACTCAGGAACAAGCGCCAGGGCGGCTCGTGAGGCCAAGCGTCAAGCACTCGCGCTAGGCGGCGTTATGGAACTGGACTGCGAAGAGAGCGACAGCAGCGAAGAAGAGGCGACCGCGCCCACGAGCCTTGCCTAATGGTATTTACCGGTACAATGTATTTCAATAACACTATTTCCGTGTCGTTCATACGTAATGTACGATACCGTATCATACGTCATATAAAACGCAAGACGTACAGTACGACAATGTACGTCCGGGATGCGACGACGATATCGCACACGGTGATTTGGTCATGACGGCGTGCACCTTCCGGCGCGCGCTCCTCGCCGTGGGCCTCATGTGCATCTTGGCGTGCGCAGCGCTGGTCACGTATCTGGACGAATCCTCGTACCTCGCCATGTCGCTCCGCAAGTTCCGCACCAAGCGCGAGGCCGCGTTGTCGACGCACCACTTGAGTACCTTTAGCCGCGCCGCTGTCCTCTTCTTGCCCGCCAGCAGCGGCAACGACCGGTTCCTCTCTGAGTTTCGCTGGTTCCACCGCAGCTGGCTCGAGATGCAAAAGCACGAACCAGCGTTGTGGCGCACCGACATTGTCGTTGTCAGTGACGGTCCTGTCCCGCTGCTGGCCGAGCTCGGGTGCACGGACGCGCCTCGGGCCGCGCACGACGAGCCCAACAAGTGTGTCGCGGTCCAAAACTACACCAAGCTCCAGAACGAAAACTTCACCTACGCCTACGCTGACTCGGTCAATGTCCTCGCCGTCGACTTGCCCGCCACCGCCAACTACGACTGGATCCTCCGCACCGATATCGATACGTTCCTCACACCTGCGTTTGCCACGTGGAAGCCCGACTCGTTTGCTGTCGGTCTTGGCGGCTACTGTGGGCCTGGCACGTGCGACCGCCTCGCGCGTATCAGCCGCGACCTCAACCTGACCGAAGCCACGCAGCACAACATTGGCTCGACGTGGTATGGCCCAGCAACGACGCTCAAGGAGTGCGCCAAGCTCAGCGTCGAGACTATGATGTACCTTCGCGAGCACGAGTTTACCGACGAAGAGAAGAGCGAGGCGTACGGCACCAAAGGCTGGCCAAAGTGGCACTACGGCGTCTTGACCATGTACAGCGGCGACATTGCCATCAACCACTGCACGCGGTCGACCGGGTTCGAAACCCGTACCGATATGCTCGACTTTCCGTCGTCGTCGTCCGAGTCGCCGCACGAGCATGCACACCTGCACACGTGGCAGAACGACGTGCGGTTCAGCAAGTTTGTGTTTCACTTCAAGGGCTACCCCGACGAGAAACTCGAGGACTTGGATCTGAACGTGATTTCCGACTATGCGATGTACATGGCGCTCGATTCGCACAAGCACACGGGGACGTAGCGCCACTTTACAGTGTTAATAAATGTTTGCCTGGCACCCCTGTATGTGGAAATCGCCAAGCTCATTTTCGTGGCCAAAGACGTCACGTTGTGTGATAGCTCCAAGGATACACGATAGCAACTTGGAAACACCGGCAGTATGCTCGCCGAGCGCAACGCACTTACGTTCTCGAGTCTGTATCGAGCGACAGCATCGATCGCCTTTACAAAAACGACGCCGTCTTGCTCACGAAGGCACCCTAGGATGAAACTGGGTTGTCCATTCTGCTGGAAGCGATCCAGAACTGGTACTAGTAGTTTGGGTTGCCAAGGCTGAACTCGCGCATCGTCTCGGAACGTGATGGTGTCGTCAAGCTACTTGGCACGTACTCTCGATTTCTACCGCGAGCTCATTCCTCGACATCAATCGCTTCAATTCAAGGACAGGATGCCGGCAAACGTGCGTCGCGCGCTGGTGAGCACACCCAGGATGCCTCGCCGTTGTCATAGTGTCCGTACCTTTACTGCGAGCGGCTACTCTTACGGACATTTGAAGTGACGATCCATCTCAGCAACAATTGAGTACACAAGTATTCATAAATGCGGCACATCGCAGGGAGGGAGAGATTGCGCGCAAGTTCAACCGGCCTTGCCGAGGAGGCGATTGGTTCTGCAAATAAACGTGCTCGGTGTGTTTATGCGGCATACATTTAGAGCTGGTCCACGCGAGCCGCGTCATTTGTTTGCGGGGTTGTGCTACGTCGCAAAGCGCTTGTCTAGGAAGCGTGGTGTAGTTCTGTTCAGCAGTTGCAAATTCGAAGCTCGTCTGGTCGGCGGCGAACCAGCTTAGAGTGGCATATATCCGAGGACATCGTCGACGTTGACGACCATCCCGTCTTGTCCTTGTACCCTCGTTACTATCACGCTCGTTCGTCCCGGCATGCTCGCCTCGAGCCTCGGACCTCGGACTTTATCAGGCTCATCGAACTGGAGTTTGCCGCTCTTGGGGAGAGTCCCGACTTGTTTCACCCAATGAGACGCCGAGCGCCTCTGCATTTTAACCAATCATATGCTTGAAGGACGCCGGGTCGTTTAAAAAACAAAAAGA
The DNA here is from genome assembly GCF_000151545.1 of Saprolegnia parasitica CBS 223.65. Lineage (NCBI taxonomy): Eukaryota > Oomycota > Saprolegniomycetes > Saprolegniales > Saprolegniaceae > Saprolegnia > Saprolegnia parasitica. The sequence continues at coordinate 11,733 of NW_012156649.1, forward strand.
ATAGGCACTTTTGTTTTCTATTGTATACGAGCGCAAGTAGAAAGCCAATGATCATTTAAAGAACGAGGGCTGAATGCTCTTTTAATCGACGTCCCACTCGCGTGACGACAACCCGTGTCTATGGCAAACTCGGGTGCTCACGTGACAGACATGGCCAACGACTTGGTCCAAGTATGTATGGAAAGCCAGCCTATCTGATACACGCACCTGATGCCACATGGCTCGTCGATGCTTGCTTCGTTGATTGTCGAATTGAACTCGTCGCCAGCAGTCGGACCATGCGAGGTACTGCGTCTAACGAGGCCACCGCGAGGCTAACCTGTCCGACAGTCGTTGCCACGCTGCTGCTGCTTTGCCTTTCACAGCCACTCGCCGCGAACCTGAGCCCGATCTGCAGCTCAATGGCGACGTGCTTCGCGCACGGCGCCACGCCGTGCGACCGCGCGACCCAGCTCTGCCCACCGTGCCTCTACACGGACGCAAAGGGCAAGAACCTGTGTTACGAACGCGTCACCGGCACCAAAATCTGCCCCTTCCAAGGCACGCTGGCCGACTGCTGTACGCTACCATAGCCCTCGAGTTGACATACCATGCGCCACCTCTTTGTAGCGACGACCGACGTCGTCATTCCCAAGGTCCTCAACAAGACCGCAACAGCGACGCCCGAAGCGACGACGATGGCACCGGAGGATGCGTCTGTCTGGAACGGGCTTGCGATTGCGATGACCGTCACAACGATCCTCCTGCTTCTCACGTTTCTTGTGCTCGGTGTGCTCTTTTATCGCCGCCGGTCGCGCCAACTGCAGTCCGACCACTGGCTGTACGCGACGAACGTCGATACGTCGCCTGTGCCCCACGGTGGCTACAAGGGGTCGCATGGCGGCTTCAAACCCTCACAGTACGAGTACCGAGGCCAAACGAACGGCGACCAGTGCACGCCCGTCATGGCCGACAACGAGACGCAGCTGTCAGCCTGCGACGTCATGATGGAAGCCAAGTCCGACTGGCGAGAGAGCCGCCCTGTGATGATGGAAGCCAAGTCCGACTGGCGAGACAGTCGTCCGTCCAACATTCTGCACCACTAGCCACGAATGTATTACGCCGTCATAATTATACAAGTTTTCTGCTACACACGCGTGAATGCAGCCAACCGAGTTCGTGCCCAAAGCGCCTCGTGCAGGACCGTCCGCGTCAGGTGCGGTGGCAAGTCGTCGAGCCGGTTACAACCGAGTGCCGCGTACGATACGACACCGCTTGGAGCGAGGGAATAAGATTGTTTTTCTATCCCTTGGCTTGGAGCAAGAACGGACAGAGTGTCCCGTCGAAACTAGTGAGGCCCCGAGCACCGGCATGCGTGACGCCCCGGTCGTAAACTGCAGCTATTTGGCCCGGTCGTCGCGGCTCATGTCTTGTTCGTCGTACCAGAAGAACCTCGAGGCTCTCAGCAGCCTCAAGCGATTGGGCACTTGGCCATGAGCAGAAGCGGAAGCTGAACGAGGCTGTCGCTGCCGCAAGCTCCAGCGTGCCAGGTCACTATTCTATGCGTCCGTAAAGCTAGGCTATTGTCTTTCCTCATTGCTCTTACAGCTAATAAATCGTCGAGCGATCTGAGGCGTTTCTTAGTCTGGTACTACAAATGTAACGCTATGGCGCTGGCTGCACCTTCAATTTGAGCCTCGAGAAAGGCCACCTCGATCTTGTTGCCGGCGACAGTTGACGCAAACAACTCGTTGTAGGCGACGACACTCGCCGCGTGGTTTGCGAGGGCTCCTTCGAGCTCACCCGCCACCTGATTGAGCTCACGCCGCAGAGCTTGGAGCTCCTGCGCGTGCTTTGTTGCAACTTCGGCTTCACGACGACGATCTGTGAGAAGGCGACGCTGCATCTCGTCTCGAAGATTTCTCTGGGCTATCCACGAGGCAGCCACGATCGCCGCTTGCGCCGCGACCGCCTGGTGAAGCGCCGTCTTCATAGCTGTGCATTCGTCTCGCGCTGCTTGCAGCTGAGTCACAAGGGCCCGTGCTCTTTGCCCGCAGCATGTGTCCATGTCGACGTGTGTCTCCTTTGTACTCATCTCCTCGGTAGGTGACGCCATGAGCGAACTCGCTGGTCGCATCGGTGCTTTGTTCACAGTGCTAGATGCCACTGGGTGCGCGGCGAGCTCATGGAGTTGGGCCCCACGCTTGGGAATGAGGGGGCACTGCTTCGAGCCCCCTTGGGTTGGCACGCCTACGACCAGATCTTTTGGGTCGAAATCGTTAGCAGGCTACACGTACCCGACTTGGCGCGGGGTTTTCCGTGAGCTGCGCGTATAGCAGAACGCTGGGCCACCGCCGCGGGTCTAGACCCTTCGCACGCAAGTGGAACCCGAAGTACTGTCTCGAACCGACGCTCGGGAGCCGAGTGGCGCCGGGTTTCTCTTCTGGCAGAAAGCGCTGTCGGCGTCGATGCGGCGCGTGCAAAGACCTTCCAAAGTGCTGGGGACGTTTGGAGGATGACCGAGGTTGTCCAGTGTACACAAAGCTCCGGCGACCGCAGCGCATCGAAGGAATCACCTGGGGCTTGCGCTTGCTTCGCCCCGCCTGCCCGAGCAGCGCTTGCATCGGTCGTGTCTGAGAGTAACTGCAATGGCTCGGGCTCGGGCGCGGTCGGGGGTTGGCGCGTTGACGCTGACGATGGGGCTTCAAATTTGTGAAGTGGTGCCGTCGTCTGCCAGCTCAAAGGTTCCGACAGTCTGCGGCCCGTGGTTCGAGGCGCTATCATCGGCGCGACAGCCCCGACGTGGCACACAACGGCTTTCGGCGTATCTGCGGGCACACGGTAAATCGAACGCGACTTGGCAAGAGTAGCGTTGCCGGAACATGCAGCGAGGGCGAGGGCCTCACGCATGACGAGCAGCTTGAGGTCTCGTTTTTGGTGGTACAAAGGGTCCCAATCTAGCATTGGGCATGCAAAACAAAAATGCGACCAGACTTCGGAGGTCATTTTCGATGATTCGGATTTTCTCTCTACAAAAAGTCAAAATTTTAAACTGCAAAGAGCAACCTTTGTGGATGCTCCGAGAGAACCTCTTGCAACAACGAGGGTTTCTAAAGAAAATTTTCCACGTGGCGCTGCGACCGCAACGACCGTCGTCGACGTTTGTACGCGCGAATTTCTCCCACAGCAACCTTTGTGATCGCTACTCCTCCACCGCACCACGTGTGACCGACCATTCTAGGACGATTGCAGACCTGGATGATTTTCTTCAACTTTGAGTGTGGCTCCCTCGCTGCTGGAGAGTGAAGGGAATCGTCGTCAAGACGTGCCGCAAGGAAGCACCGTTGTTCTCGACTTGCTGGACTTCGTGCCGTGTATGAGCTACAAGTACTGGCACTGTGCTGAGTGTTGAAATGACAGTGGCTGTGAATGCGCCTACGAATCTCGCTCACAGATAGCGACGCTGCCCCGGCTCGCGACGTACAGTACATAGTACATGTACAGTCGTGTCCAGTACATACATAAAACCTTTATAAATGGATACATTGTAAAAATGAGTGCTTATCCACCCGGCTCGACTTGCTACCCATTCCGGTACTACCAAGGCCGTCAAATTTTTAGCCTCGATACTAGTATTTGACAAGCTTTTCATGCACTACCACACGGCGTGAATGGCTTCTCGTTCTTGACGGGACTGGAAGGAAGTGGCGCAATGGTAGATGAGGCTGCCGTTGCACGCTGAGAGCTTCGTGCGCATCCATATCTTTCATGTGCACCTCTGGCTCACACCTAGCAACAACAGACGTGAGTGCATCAAGCCAAGCCAAAGCACAGTGCGTACATCAACCATTGGCGACCATTAGCGCAAGAGAGACTGCGCAGATGGTACCTCGTCGCGAATATACGTCCGATACGACCGACAATCGAGATGTGTGACCGGTTGCACGAGACAAGTGGGAGCTCGCACACCTTGCTAGGCGTGTCGACGTGGCGACATCTACATCCAGCGACGGAAATGAGCTAGCGTTACGTCGATGGTGCGTGCCTTCATCAAATCGGCGAGAGCGCGGCGACGGCATGAACAGCGCAGCGGCTGCCCAAGATACGATCTGGAGCCCGAGACGGCCTTCTTGGATAGCCATACATCGTCGAATCGGGCCTAGGCCGTAGCACCAATGGCCGTACGCAGGCGTCGTCAGCTACACCGAATGGTACCCTTGTAGAAGCGAGAACGAACACGCATTTACAGCACGCTTTGTATAGGTAAATAGCACCGGTTTACGAAATAATCCTTTGGTCTGGCTCCGAAAATAACACCCAGCGGAATTCCAATTTCGTAAAACGAGCTATTGGCGCCACTATCTGGCGTATCCGGCAAATCCGCATAATTTAAGCTCGCTTTTAGTATTGATACGTATATGGCCTGCATTGGTGCAGCTACGCAAGACAAAATTTGACCGCAGACCAAGTGCACGAGATAAGAACTTGATTTTGTATGCGTATCAATCAAGCGATGACATTTTGTGCCAAATTCGCAGTTTAGAGCGTTCAAAATCAGTCGTGTCTCAAGCCACTCGCCTATTCTCTCTACCAGTAC
>NW_012156649.1:16408-17249 GCF_000151545.1 Saprolegnia parasitica CBS 223.65
TTTGACCGCAGACCAAGTGCACGAGATAAGAACTTGATTTTGTATGCGTATCAATCAAGCGATGACTTTTTGTGCCAAATTCGCAGTTTAGAGCGTTCAAAATCAGTCGTGTCTCAAGCCACTCGCCTATTCTCTCTACCAGTACGTATATGGCCTGCATTGGTGCAGCTACGCAAGACAAAATTTGACCGCAGACCAAGTGCACGAGATAAGAACTAAACGCGACGTGGGTGCTTATGCACGAAAAGGTTTTGTCGAGATCAACACTCTCGCGTTTACTTTTGATTGTTTGATTGTGACTCGTCTTGCTCGTCGTATTTGCTGAGCTCGGTTGATTCTCGAATCATCGAAGTGCGATCGAGGGTTTATATACTGTTTCAGGACTCTTGGTGTTCGACATCTTACTTGGCACCAAGTACCCAGCACAAGCAGATTTAACCCAAGCGTGCGCTTTCATGTTCCGTCTCTGCTCAGCTCATGCAATGCGTCAGTAAAAACAATCACGCGACGTCTTCGTTTGATGTAGTGGCTAAACGGCTTTGCTGCTACCTGCTCGGGGTGGAGGAGGTCTATTGAATGCGGCATCGTCTACAGTGCGCGGCTCTGGGCACGGGTGATGGCGTCGAGGAGGCTCGTGCACGGCGCTGTCATCGTTGCGTCCGACTGTGCGCGGGTCACAAACGCCAAAAGGATGCTCTTGTCGTGCGCCGAGATGGTCGGTGGGCGCAGCGACAGGAGCGGCACCACTGCTCGACACACTTCGCGCTGGAGTTCTTTGAGCGTATACTCGTCGGCGCTCGTCACTTGTAGCCAGTGCAGCATCGACGGCCATGCGGTTTGA
>NW_012156650.1:0-17059 GCF_000151545.1 Saprolegnia parasitica CBS 223.65
ACCCGGCACGGCTCGGGCTAGGGTACACCACAAGAGCACGAGAAGAGGACAAGGGAGTCACGAGGAGCGGGGCAGGATTACCAGCCTGCCCCGGCAGCGGCGCGGGATTACCAGCCCGCGCCGACGAAACGACATGCGGCGCGAACGGAGCAGCGCTCGGAGGCAGGGATACACCGCTCCCCTCGACTGGGTAGGCGGCGCCCGGTAGTAGTTCGACTTGTAGCGGCACGACACCCTGGGCAGCTGCGGTATGTTGCGACACCGCCACAGGGGCCACTAGAGTTCCAGCGACCAGAGCAATTCCCGGCGATGGGGCGCGCACGAGAGGAGGGACAGAGGACGGGGGAGGCCGAGCATGCGCCAAGCCAGACGCTCCCGCAGAGTTAAGACTCGGACCAGCTGTGGCACCCGAAGGTTTCACAGCCGGATCCTCAGTGTCACCCTCGCGGCACCCACGCTCACCAGTTGAAGATGACGTCATCCGGAGACAACTGTCAGTGAATTAACTTTGATCGTTACCCCACGCTTCGCCAGCCAGCCAGCTACACTTGATCTTAGCCAAAAGGCCGAGAAGGTATGATTGGACTAAATCTGATTTCACCCTCCCTACGAAAAAACCACTCCGTGGTTTTTTCGAGACGGATGGTGCAGATCCCTTGCTGTAAAGGGGCAGCGTGCTTGAATTTTAGGTACGATTTCAGCTGTTTTCAAGTGTCTTTTTTAGATGCGGCCCGTTCTAGTGCGCCAAAATTGCGATAAAGTGCGTAAAAAATCGTACTTTATCGTACTTTTTTTATTCGAATGCTGATCCGCGCCGCGTTATCTTCACCTTCCATACACAAAACAAGATACAAATTTTAGAAAATATTACCAGCTGGCGCGTGGTTTTCACCGTGTGGTAGATGTGAAAAATTCATTTTTCACAGGAAAGTCCTTCTCGGCCTATTCTACAAAAGCAGTACATACTCGGCCATGACAATTGGAGGAGACAACTACGGAACAGTGCCTTGACAACCAATCAAGGTTGCGCACGACCACCCGTATCCGGAGACAAAGGAGGGTCTTCTGAGGATTCCGAGGAAAACTCCGGTACCGGGTACACCCATGGAGTACACCGATGATGACGAGCTCATCTGCATGCTGCAACCCCATGTCTTAGCCAAAAGGCCGTGTGTGCACTGGTGTGTGCAAGCGGATAAATACAAGAAGCGCGCTTTGAATGGCCGTTGCGTATTATCGACGAAATTTGTAGGCGTTTGGCATTGGGCGTTTGGTTTGTTTCTGACCTACGAAGAAACCGGTTCTCAAAGCATCCCACCGGTTGTAGTTGATTAATAGCACTGATCGAGCTCAAAGCGTGCAAGTTTAACACACTTTTGGCTCGTAGACCTTTGATCCATGATGACATGCAAGGCCAAAGTCACCCCTTCGTCGTCCCGGTACTTGCCGGTGGACAGCAATTGCATTTATTTTTCAGTTCTTTCATGGCTTCTTGAGCTGGCCACTCGGCGATGTACATGTACCAACTAGTACTACATAACACGTCGATGATACTACTGCGCTCTCATCCCTCGCCTTACTTGACGATGGATGCGAATAAGCAGTGTTTCCAGCAGCACTGACCATGCCAGCAACGCTTCATAACCGTTCGAGTTCCGTCCCTCTACGCTTTGCCAAAAGGCCAAAATTGTTCCATCTTGAAATACTGTCCAACAACATAATTGCGAACGGTCTTGCAGTCCGCCATGCAGTCCGCCATGAGGCGCCGACGCAAGCGCTTGGATCTGCCAACGAACTCGGCGGGCTTCGGTCGCAGTATGCCCCAGCCCATGGCATGCCATGAATGTAGTGGTAAGGGAGCCCTTTTCATGCAGTTCACGCATTATAGTCGTTAGAATCATCAATAGTGCAGCGAACCCTATTAATGCATACGAGTAGCGTTCGCGATAAAGACGATAGCGCAACGTTGTGCCAGCAAACGAGCACAGAACGTTTACTAGTACCTGGCAACAAGCCCATCGTCCGACCTTGTTAGCATCGGCAGCTGTGTTGAGCAGTGTTATCTCTCGATCCATCGTATGACAAGTTTCGCGATGTCGCTGAGGTTGCGCCAGCACTCCTGAGACGTCCAGTATCATTGACCAGACTTCCCACAAGTGCGATACCTTGCACTACCCAGCCATTTAAGCAGTAAGCAGCTCGACGAGTGGGGAGAAGCCGTACTAGTACCTCACTATAAAGGGGCTCCGATAAGCTTTGCTCAACATATCGTTCCAACCATCGCTTCTAGAGGAGCCCGTTTCGCGGCACCTTCGAGTTGAAAATACCTCTCATACATTTAGACTAGCAGTTTCTGGTCAGGCGGTGTATAACTGGAATGGCCACTTTGGTTTCTTTTCCTATGTGGTCTATCGCCAAGCTGCTTGATCCTTCCGCAGCTCATGAGTTCCTCTCACTACTCCCGCACAGTTAAGCCTCAGCAGAGCATGAGTTAGGAGACCAATCGATGCACCGCAGGGCCACGTCGTGCGCTTTCGCAGCCGTGAGCCAGACCCGTGTTGCGTAGCTCCACTTGGATGCGACCTCTGGGCCGACCTGGAGCTGCAGCACCCGAATGTACTATAGACTAGCAGCTTCTATCTTCTTGGCTAGCAGGGTCTCGTTTTGGTCACCTGTAGTAAGTCAGCTCAGGTATTGCGCAGAAGATCAAGTAAGTCGACGTTGCGCCTCATAGGACAAAAGAGAAAAACGTCACGTTGGGTTTATTCAAAACACCACCTTCGCACTTTCTTACATTGGTCAGGCCCGCAGTGAGGAATGATGGTCACGTGGCATCCGCGGTTTAGCTGCAAAGCTATTTTGGCACTCCGATTCGCGTTTCTGCTATTAAGTTCGAATTCACAAAACGCACTTACTACGGTCTTTCGGTCCGATTAACTGTCGGTCCACGCACTTATGGGGACAGCCCTCTTGCTGAATGGAGCTTGAACCCGATGCACTGTTTCCTTTAGGCTCTGCCGCTCCTCGTCGGTGCTGGCCTTGACGTCAATATGCCACTGCCGAGCACCGCTGACCGCCGAGGATGAAACGTAGTTACCGATGCCGAAGCGCCTGCTTCGCGTTGGAGCTTGTGACGTGCACCACCACTGCGTGCTCACACCCCACATGGATTGGCGTTGGCGCTTCGAGTCTTTGTCATTGTGCAAACTGGCCGAATTCGAGCGCATGATCGGTCGACTCGGAACACCACAATAGGAAGCAATCCAACATTTACGGTACAACAAAGTACTTTCGGACAAAGCGCTGTTGACCAGAACTCGGAGTTCTCGAGGCGCATGACTGTTTTGTCGAACTGTGCGACTCTCCAACCACTCTCCTGCCGCGACCACCATCGTTCATGGGCTTAAACGTGACGTGCGTAGCCTCATGCTTGGCATGCAATCTAGATCAGGTCGTCGTCTCCTGCCACGAGACTTGTTGCGATGAACGCTAATCTGCGACTGCAGGCTTCAGCAACACTTCACCACGTTGCATGCCGTAGTGGCCCGAGTGCATCGCATTGTTAGGCTCGTACTTGAAATAGTGTTATGAATGGAAGCTAGCTTGAGGTCTTGCATGTCGGCGCGACAGCGCTTTAGGCAATTAGCGGCGCGATTCGCGCTTCTTGTCCTTCTGCTCCTTGTTGCGGAGAAGGATGACGACCAAGCGCACAAAGATGTTGACAAAGTCTACAAGCAACATGAGTACCCGTGCCATTGTCGGCGACCGTGTTACCGAGGAAGAGGTCGAGCGCATGAAGCACGAAGTCCATGTCGCCCATCGTCGCCTTCTCAATGATCATCTGCGTATCAAAGAGCACATACGCGCAAAAGACGAGGAGGCCCATGTACTAATCATGCGCAGAGAGGCCATGAGCAATTTCCCGAAAGTGAACAAGTTCGTCGTACCAAGTGGGCGTTGTACAAGGCAATCGAGCGCGAGAAGAGGTTGACGAGCGAGATGAGGGACATGACCATTGTCGCCGACGAGATGAACGACATGATGTACATGTACGATCGGCGCTTTTCTAGACACATGCACCGTGAGCCCCATCGTCCTCGCTAAAGAAGGAGTCGCGTACCGATCAAGGCGCTGCCGGTGAAGCAAAGAAAGATCACTGTCGTCGCCAAGCTATAGGAGAGATGCATGAGCCATTGCATACGGGCTCCGTGGCGCTGCCAGTACGTACCAGGCAGTGACGACAATCGCCGGGTCGACGTTGAGCGCAGTCGCGACGAGCGGGCCAATGTTGATGCCCGTGCAGGTCGCGATGGCCATGAGCATGCCCAAGCGCTTCATCACGAGGTGCTTCTCAACGAAGAAGAGGCCAAAGATGAACCCGACCGAGGCGCACACCGTTGTGATCCCCGCGAGGTCGTACGCCATGTCGAGGCCGACGCCGACGGCTGCGGCAAGGAGCGTCGCGGCGAGCGCCGTGTACACACGGACGAGATGCTGCTGGACAGGGACGCTGATGTCGTTGGCCTTGAAGAGCGCTTCCATGTTCCACGCGGAGCGGGTGAAGAAGCTGGAAGGGTCCATGCTGTGTTGGGAGGTCGAATCTGAAAATGGAAGAATGAAATACAATGCAAAAAATGCCACGTGGCTTTTGAGCGTGTTTTTATCTCTTCTGACATGGCATTTGTATGTGGATCGTATTAAAATACGTGAGTAATTGCGCACAAATTTCAGAATGATGGTAGCGATGCGCCGATTGGCTGAAATACCAACGCCCAATCAAAATGACACAATGCGATCCTGACTCCAGCAAATTCCCGAAGCTGCGACCTGTGACGATCTGCCTCAACAACTCCGCGGCCTTCACGTTGGAGCCCTTCCGGCAGGTGGTCGCCTTGTCGGAAATGGTTGCAACTGGTCGAATCGCTCACACGTGTCCTCCCCAGCCACCCAGGTATTGTTTCCGGCAAGCGCGCCGGTCTTGGCCATGCGGCCCAACTATAATAGCGCCAACGTGGTCCGCATCAACTGCCCTCGTCATGTTCCAACGTAGCGAAGATGTTGGCGCCCGGACAGCTCGCGTCGCCCCGCATGGCCCCCTTCACACCGGGATTGCGATCGACATGATCAGGCATCTACCTCGGCGACTTTTTCTCAAGTCATGAGCCACAACCCAATCCCAGATACATGTATGCTGCGGCATCGTGGGCACCACCGCACCACATCCGGACTCTGGTTTAGCCGCAACAGAGTCGTCTTTTCGTGTAGCTGGATTAGCCAGGGAGCACACATAGAAAAACGCTCATTTTCCAACTAGTGGGTGACGTCGAGCGCCAAAGCGCTCCTCGAGAGACGCAAGTGACCATGGAAAAAGGTCGCGACAGTTGGCGTGCCTGTCGCTCGAGTTTTGACATAGTCGCGCCGACTAGAAAATCGGGTACATCGATAATAGGCTTTCATTTTATCAAATGGTGCGACGCCAAGTGCCCAAGCGTTTTTTCGCGATGCACGTGGCCATGGGATGATGGTGGCTGTGGCCGTCGCCTCGTTGATAACGTTAATAGGACAGTGCTGAACATGGCGCGCGCCAAGCACCCACTCGACCATAGCGATCCTAGGATGATGTTGCCCATAGCCTATCTAGTACTAATACACGTGAGCTTCATATCCGGACTAGCTTGCAGTAAAAGGCTTCGCAACCTTGTTGACGAGCTCTGTTTTATCGCCAACTTGTCGGCAAATGTACGGCCATCAAATGTATTGAGCAAGCAAAGTAGAGGCACTTAGACAAGGCACTGACCAAGCACGAGGGCACCACCGGCAACGGCACTGGCAACCGCGTACGGGACCCAGTCGGATGCCACGGGCTCAAATCCCGTCGCGTTTTCAAGCTTGAGAACACCCAATCGAGCACCGAGGTAGTCGACGATGCACTCGACGCTCGGAGGCTCACAGCGGAGCCCCACGTATCCATCGGGGCGCAACAGGAAGACGCATTGGCCATCGACGCCAAAGCGCGCGTGGGCGACTGAGTTGGACGCCGGCACGACGATGCAGTCGTCGACAACGCCGTGGGTTGCACGGATGATCTGCGTGCCGAGCGTCGAGAGCTCTGTCGTCGTCATTGGCACCACGGTGGCGCCATCGTGGCCTTCAAAGAGCAGCGCAAGACACTGCGTGCTGGCGCTTGGACGGGTCTCAGACGGCAGAACATGCCACGGGCAGCGATCGCCCGCCTGAATGCGCGCGCCAAGGAGACGTCGAAAGTTTTGGCGCCGGCGCTTCGAGGCGTGTGGCACGAGCGACGGCTTGTCCCAGTGCTCGGCCGAGAGGGTACTTTTGCGGTACGCAATCGCAGTCTCGCCGAGAAACGCGGCGGCCTTGGACGCAAAGAGCGGGCGGGCAGCCATTGCCTGCAGCACGCCCTTTCGCAGCGCATGGAACCACGTGTTGCGGCTGCTGGCGAGGCCTTGGCCGCGCGTCGTCATGGCGACGAGAGCGTCACCGACAAGCCGGCGCTCCTCTCCGTATGTGCGCAAGAGGCTTTCGCTGCAAGTACCTCGCAGAACGAAACCGAGCTTCCAACCGAGGTTGACCGCGTCTTGAACCCCCGTGTTCATGCCTTGGCCGTAGAGCGGCGAGTGGCAGTGGCACGCGTCGCCAGCAAGAAAACACGCTCGCCGTCGTCGTACGTGGTCGCGAGGCGCTCGTTGATGCGAAAGTGCGACGCCCAGAGCACATGCTCAAACGAGACAGGGGCCATGTGCGCGCTCACGACCGCCTCCAGCTCCGAGTGCGTTAGCTCGCGCAGCAAGGGCAGGCCGTGGCGATCCGTCTCGGAGGCCGATCGGTACTTCGCGCCTTCGGCGTCGTCCATGTCGATGGCCGCGAGAAACGTGCCGTTGGGCATCGGTGTCACAAAGCTCGCACCGTTCTCCAACAGAAAAAACGTCAGCGCATCGCGGTCGGCCAAAGAATCGATGGGCGCGGTGGGGCGAAAATGCACCGCGAGGAATTGCCCCGGCATCACAATACCCTCGAAGCCGCACTGCATGAGCTTGCGCACGCTGGAGCGAGCGCCATCGGCGCCGACGAGATACTTGGCTTGAACGACGAGGTCGGTGCCGTCGGCAGTGGTCAGTGACGCGCTGATGGCAGTCGGCGTGCGGGTGTAGCTCTGTAGCGTCGTCGACCGATGGATCGCAACGTGCTTTTCAACGTACGAGGCAAGGCACTGCTCGGTATACCATTGCTCCGTGAGGAGCCCATACGTGTACGGCGAGTCCATGTGCGCGTCCAGCGGCACCGAGTTGATAACGCCGCCTCGGTCACGAAACGTCGTCCGACAGGCGCGGAGGCATCGCTCGTGCAGAGCGTCGACGACGCCGTCGTAGGCTTCGAGCAGCTCGAGCGACCGCGGCCAGAGCACCGAGGCTTTTGTTTGCATCACAAGCGCCGGTGCACGATCGATGATTGCAACGTTGGTGACGCCGTGCCGCACCAGCTCAGCAGCAAGCGTCAGGCCAGTTGGGCCAGCGCCAACGATGAGGACGTCGACGCGAGATGGGATAGTAGACGATGGCATGGTCAAGAGAATGGAGTGGAAGCGTGCGCTGGACGTGGGGAAAAGCAATGTGGTCGATCCGGCCGATCTTGCGGATCTATCCGGATAAAATGTCGTATGCGGAGGATTCGGACATTTCGGTAAAACGTGTCGATTGTGATTTTTGCAAATGCCATCATCACACGACAGCACCGTCGACAGATATCCGCACGCGTGAATGACATTATCATGGATGGCATGACTCAGTTCAACAACATTATCATGGATGGAATATATGACGTCGTCCAAGGAAGAAGATGGGCGAAGGCCGACCGCTTGAAGGCAGAAAAACTCCCAGCACGAGCTTGGTAAACTCAGCGCTGTGTGCGTACCGGTACGAACGCAACCCTTAGCGTGTCGAGGCCCCTTATGTGAGACGTTGTAGAGGACAGGGACTTCTCCTAGACTTGGCGAAATATAAAACAGGTCCACTCAACTTAGCGCTGCGTGTAGAGTGATGCTGCTACGCGTTCAAATTCTAGCTGTTTACAAAAGGACCAGAGTGTGCGCTTGGCGCCGTGCGAGCTAAATATTGTCTTTCCCATGTCATCGGTACATAGTCAGAGTACGACCAGAGGTTGCCTGTATGTAAATGAACTCAATACAAGACGACAGCATCAGCAGTGCCCTCTTCCCCTTGTTTGCTGTGAAGGCATTCACACATCTATGGCTTTGCTGGAGCTTTACGTTTTGTTTGGAGTTTGCACCTCGGCGGACGGCACCACAAGGCAAGACGAGCATCGAAAGTAAAGGTGTGCGGTGAGCTCGTTGCCTTGCTCGAGGATAATAATGCAAATATGCTTGGTGAGAGACTGAGATTGGACGCCGACTGAGTTTAAAATATCCCACTCTACACGAATCGAGCTGACGCTAAGACCGCCATCCTGCGAAATGTTCAACGCCGTGGTCCTCCAGCAAGCCTTAACGCATTGTATTTGCTCGGCCGTGCTGGACGTTTTGGCCTCTTTGTGATCCGATTCGTGCTCCCTGGTCCGGGACTAAGCTCGGATCGCTACATTGTCCAGTGTGTTGATTGCGCTGAAAAGTTTAATTCCACAATGTACACATTTTATTCATGTAACCAACTACTTGCCCCAGTAGTTGTGCTGTTCATACAAAACAGTTTACGCTTCATCGCGCTTGGGCGTCTCGATGTCGACGCTCTTCTGGGTACAGACCGGCGCGCCGTTGCCGAAGAGGAGCTCAATGTCTTCGAGAAGGAGGCCCTTGGTCTCGGGGCACTTGAACCAGACGTAGACTCCGGCGAGCGCGCAGAGCGCCGTGAAGAGGAAGAAGACGCCGTTGATGTTGAGGTACGGGAAGAGTTTGGGGATGCCAATCATGAGCGAACCCATGCACCAGTTGGTCATCGTCGACGCCGACACCGCCTTGGCGCGCACGTTCATGGGGAAGATCTCGGCCGGGTAGATCCAGCACACGGGACCCCACGAAATGGCAAAGTTGAAGATGAAGAAGGCCGTAAACACAATCATCGTCCAGCCCGCGCCCGTCGAGCAGTCCGACTTGCTCGTGTCGCCCTTGCAACCCGCCGTGAACGAGATGGCAGAGACCAAGTGACCGATAACCATGCCAGCAGCGCCGACGAGGAGGAGCTTGCGGCGACCGACCTTGTCGACCCAATACATGGCTGGGATCGTCGAGAGGAAGTTGACGATCTGGAAGATGAGGAGCGACACGATACCGTCGCCGACAACATCCTTGAAAATCTGACCGCCGTACGTGAAGATCGGGTTAATGCCGGTGGCTTGCTGGAGGAGCTGGAGCGAGCAAGCGATGAGGAGGCGAGGGCGGATGGACGGGTGCCAAAGGTCAGCCCACGTCGACGTGTTGTCGCCTTCTTCTTCAATGGCGTCACCGATGGCCTGGAGCTCGGCACCGACGTTCTCGGTACGACGAAGTCGCTTGAGGGCAGTCTCGGCTTGGGCGCGGCCCTTGGCTTTGTACATCCAGCGCGGCGACTCGGGCACACAAAAGATACCGGCCATGACGACGACCGGGAAAGCCATCGCAACGGCGTTCGTGACGCGCCAACCGTGCTCATCGTACTGGACGACATAGTTGATGATACCGGCGAGGAGGAGACCGGTGACGATCGACATTTGCATGAAGCCAGAAAGCATACCACGGAGCTCCTTCGGTGCCATCTCGGCACCAAAAATGGGCAGCGAGAAGGACGAGTTGCCAACGCCAAAGCCTTGGATAATGCGCGCGATCAAGGCGAGCGTGTGGCCCATCTTGTTGGTGAGGACGAGCATGAGCGTGCCGACGCAGAAGAGGACACCAGCGGAGAAGATGGTCGCACGACGGCCGTACTTGTCGGCGATGTAGCCGCCAAGGTACGCACCGACGATGCAGCCCATGTAGTAGAGCACGTTGAAGAGCGTCGTGAACGTCGACCAGTTGTCCGGGAGGTCGGACGACGAGGCGCGACACTGCGCGCCCGTGTTGCCATCGTAGCCGATGCAAAAGTCGTTGAGGAACGAGTCCATGACCAGGACACCGCCTGTGACGCCTTGATCGTAGCCGAAGAAGATACCGCCGAGGGACGCAAAGACGCAGACGACGATCGCGTACGAGCGGGAGCCTTCCGTGGGCGTGTCGTCGGCGCCGCCGCCAGGGAGGATCGCAATACCGCCAGCCATGGTCCTTTGGTTGGAGGTGGCAAAAGAAGAAGTGAATGTCCTAAAGATCTAACGAGGTGGCGCAGAGGCCAGACAGGTCATGTGGCGCCACTCTACCGGCTGGGCAACCAAAGGCATGGTCCCGAAGCAGTGACTCGCGTGATGTTGAAGAAGAAAGTACATACCGGTACCTTGAAGCCTGCCATGCGTGTTGAAGTTGGCCTTCTGTGTTGAAGTTGGTCATATGGGTGCGTCCTCGGCAAAGGATTTAGACAACTTTTTTGTATCCACCAAACCATCCAGTACTGAAATACTAGCACCACGTGATATAGGTCGCAACCTGGGCGGCAGAGTCGCGTTTGATTGGCCAGCGAACGATGTTATAGGACTCTAGTTCACGTATTACCGATAGTCATGTCTTGAAAGTGGCTACACGTGGAACCGTTTCACACCGACACGTTGGCAATAGAATCGTACACCGTAAATTCAGTGCGGCTTTCGCCTCGTTGGTTTCTCTTTTGTGGGCCATAACATCGTTTTGGGACACTAGTTTTTTGAGTTTTTTGGCACCTCGCACTGCATCGTATACCTGGTGGTAAAGCAATGCATGGAGAGAACCTACTGTACTCGTGTCTTCGCACTGGATCTCTGGTACCTCGCATGACATCAGTTGTGTGTCCTGCATGCAAGCTCGCAAGATAGGCACGAAGAAAAACTCCATCCGACGTCCTACAGTGTATTTCCTGCTGTGCATTTCAGGAGTCGCGCTTGTTCCCAGCAAAGGATGGGTGTGGTGAGGCAGGTCGAGACTTAGCAGGCCGAAGCCAAATCGAAACTACGTTGAGGTTTGGCTGGCCTGTGCCGGCTCCTCTTAAAGTTACGTCTGCACAGCGTCCAACGTCAAAACGGGCAGCGACAACGGCTTTCCTCCGCCGCATCACGATCGAGCCGAGCACTTAAGCCCTGAGTAGACTGGGGAGTTGTCGAAGGAATGATCTAGCTCTGGTAGGGTTACGTCCACGACAATGTGTTTGGGCGAGATTTTACAATCAACTGGGATCCGATGACTGGGCCCAAAGACCTCATTCGGTCCCCTAACACTGACCAGGGCATATACGGTCCGGTAACGTGCACAACCTACATCGTCAATGTTAGCCTCGAGTGGGGCAAGAAACCATACCGCAGATAGCATGCCTAGTGATATTTATGCTTTAGCAGAGTCGATGGACATTGCCAGCGAATGTTGTCTTGAGCCTCCATTGTTCGAGTCTAACGACCTCTCTTCCTTTGATAATGGCGTGACTCATTCCAGCCTCCGGATAGACTACGTGGCAGCTCGTGGGCAGTTTTGGGACTCTGACGCATTCAGGGCATCGATAGCATACATACGCACATCTGAAGGTTGAACTCAAGTGCCATTACTAGTATACTAGTATACCAACCTGTCAGATGCAGTGGAAGCGAAATGTCGGTTCTCACCTTGAACGACTCCTGGGCTGTCTTGTTGTTCTGGCAAAAGCCCATCACGTTATGCCCACTTCATGGTACAGCACGCCAGGATGACCTGTAGCCCTGGCATGAACAGCCACAGAGCTCGACCAGCAAGGCAACAGGATTCGCAGCAGACTGGGCGGGGCGAGCCAAGGACGTCGTGAAGTCCTCTTGCGTTAAAGAGTCAAATCTTACCTCTGTAGAACTCTACCATGTCCCTCCTTTGGGGACGAGTGCTCCTTCCGCTAGCCTACACAGTATAATATAGAAGGAGGCTATGAACGACCCGTTCGCAACGCATCAAGGCTGAACCGCTAAACCGACGGGACGATTGCGTGCCACCGCAACCGGTACCGGATACGAGAATGGTTGTTTCATTATCCGGACCGCTGACACGTGAAAGACCCGCCACCATGCCGGTCGGCGTCGTCATGCAGTGGACGGCCGAAGGTAGACGCCATGCGCATGCAGCCACTCCTCATGTCTACCTCTAGTCTCTCTCGAGGACATGGAGAAGACAAGCATCATCGTCGACGACGACGAGTACATCTTTGACGGCTTCTTCCTCCTCGGCGCCGACGCCATGCCACCCGTACGCGCCGGCTCGTCATGGCGCTTCTACGTCTCATGCGCATGAAGTAGATGGAGTATGTGCGCAGTGGCGTCAAGTGCACGCTGGCGCTCGTGCCGCAGGAGCTGCCACCGCACCAGTACGAGCACGACGCGATGCTCTCGTTCGAGCAGTTTGTGCTCTGGCAGCTGCTTCGCATCCCCATCTCGGAGCTCCCGGGCTTTCAAGGCGACCGTGGCATGCACCTCTACCCGCGCTTTGTCTCTCGGAAGGACCAGACGCCCGAAACCCTGCGCCAGGTACGACGTCTCCTCAACGGATGCGTCAAGCGGCTTAGGTGACGGCGTCGCATCGCCTTGGCTTTGGCATTGGAGCGCTCTTGCCACTCCCTGCGCTCTTGAACCATGTGCAAGAGTCGTCGTCGACGACGGCCCATGCGTTCATGCGAACGCACTCGGAGGCGCGGCTTCGGTACCACGTCGTGTCGACACGCTCGAAACAAGGTTGTCCTTATCTCTACCGCCCCCCGTGCTCGCTCATGCAGCGCCGCAGACTACTTTCGCATCGACAGCGCCAATGCCTTCTTGGTACAAACTGTCACCGCATCATCATCAGGGACCGTCTCTGTACATGCGTACGATTCCTTCGATAGGGCCAAGTCTACCATGAAGGGCGGGGGCGCCAGCCCACGACGGCGTCGCCGACCTGCGCCAGTTCAATGTCCACCAGCGCTTGGGGGCCATCCGTTGTATAGCCACGCCGGTGGAAAAGTGCAGCTTTGGCCAGCGCGCGTCCGAGTGCTACCTCTCGGGTCTCAAGGCCGACGTCATCGAAGTACCAAGTCCATGGCATATACACGGCTATCTCCTGTGCGTAGATTGCGACGGCGCTGCCGCTTTTGACGAGAACGCTGGCCCACAGGCGACAATTGCAATCGTTGCAAGCCACGTGGGGCCTCTCGTTTCAGACCCCGGCGCTCTGCCACGAAGCGTTTCTGCATGTCTCGTATATCGAGTGCGGCATTCCGTCGGCCAACTGCGCCCCCGCCATCCATGCGCGCGTGCGACTGGGCCTGCCGCTTTCTCGCCCGTCGCTGTCGTCGACCAAGAAGCGGAAAACACCGGTACCACCGAACCCAGTGACGACGAACGCTCATGCGGTGTACAGATGTCGGAGCTCGAGTCGATTGTGGACGCGCACGACGATCGAGACTTTCAACGCATGGACCCACCGCCGTATCTGCGGTCGTATGGCCGCCTCGAGTTTCTCGGCGATGCAGCGCTGAGCCTCGTGGCCGCGTGCGCCACCTTTCTTCGGGTAGCCGCCGATGACAATATCGTCCCCGCTTTCATGCATGGATACTAGCTGCGTGCGGCCCCCGAGGGACAGCTCACGACGATGCGCGCTAGCATTGTGAGCAACGACACCATCGGCGAGATGGCCATGAAATTGGGGCTCCAGCATCTCGTCCTCAGCGCCTACGATGTGACGACGGCGCCCGTGTGCGACAGGACGCCCTCCGTCCATGAAGGCTCACCGACGTGTAGGAAACTGGTGCAAAAGATCGCCGCCGACTGCTTGGAAGCGCTTCTCGGCGCGCTTCTCGTCGACCTCGTAAGTCGCGCATCGGCGAGCGATGCTGAAAAGATCCTCGTAGGGACTCGACGAGGGCATGGTGGCCGTCCGCGCCCTCTTTTCTGGCATGGTCAAGGCGTACGACCCCGAGCTCCACGAGCTTCTCTTCCTCTCGGAGGACGCGCTGCGGGCGGAGGCGCAAATCTACTTGGACGAAGACGCGGCGGCGTTTCAAGCGCACCCGCAAGCGGCTTGGCTCCTTTCGCAAAAAACAAAGTTTGAGGCCGCGCATGCCACCGTGCCTCGCCTCCATCGCCCGCACGTCTGGGTCCGCGCGCTCACGCACAAGTCGTTTTGGAGCCCGAGCATCGACCACGACGCGTCGTACGTCCCCAGTGGTCCTGGCAACTACGAGCGGCTCGAGTTTCTCGGCGACGCCGTGCTCGACATCGTCGTCTCGTACCATCTGTGGAGCGCGTTTCCGCACCAGCATGTATTAGCGCGATCGGTGCGCTGGGACTCGACCACTCTATGGATCTAGGAAAACCTCTTGTCCAAAGTCCGGTCGGCGCTCGTCAATAACGCACGACTCGGTCACATTGGCGCGGCCCATGGCTTTGAGGATGTGATTCGCCTTGGCACTACCGTGGTCGCCAACGGCCTCCGCCTCCCAGCGGTCATTGCGGACGCGTTCGAAGCGCTCCTCGCAGCCTCGTTCCTCGAAAACGTGCGTGCTTTCGCTGTCATGGTGCTGATTGTTCCTGCGACTAGTGGTCCCTTCTGCCAGTCGCGTCCTTCTTGCAAGACGCTCTCTTCCCGCTCCTGCCCGAGGTGAGTCGCCCTGCGCTGGATTGGTGTTTGGCATTAAAGTAGGTCGTGCGGCATCGCGAGTGGCTCTCGCCGCGCCAGCGTCTCGTCACATACCTCCGCAAAGTGCATCCGACCGCCGACGTGATCTTCCAAACCACGACGCCCACGGACAAATCGACGCAACACGCTATCGCACTCGTCCTTGACGGCTTCCTCGTGTGTCGGGCCAGCGCATCCACCAAGGATCTCGCGACCGAGAGAGCCGCGACAAAGGCTATGCAACTGCTCGGGTTTCCATAACCAACTTTCCACACGACGCCTTTTCCTATTGATCGTCGGTCACCAGCCGTGCAAATGGAAACGGAGGATCCTGTAGCAACTCTCGTCCCAGCAGCCACTTGCTTAACGTTGGTAGAGTTGTTTTAGTGTGACGCATCGAGCGCACATGGTCCGGAAGGACGGCCCCCTCTGTTGATCGACTTGGAGCGATTCCCTTGCTCAGAACTTAGCGACACCCTGGAAGCCCAGTTTGGAAGGGGACCAATAATGAGATTGTCGGGCGGGTGTCAATTACAGAAGAGGACAACGTCCGAGAGCTCCTCGCGGGACGTCCGAATGCATCTCCAGCGTCCTACGCTCCACGAAGACAGGACATCAAGCGTGCTCCAACACTGCTCAAAACGCCACGACAAAGCGACGCACACGCAAATCGGGTTTTCATTCCTCCACCTAGCAACTACTAGTAGGTCGTCGTCGTACATACTCATGTCTATCGCGCTGTTGCTCTTTATGGGGTCTTGGGCAGCACACGGCTCTTCTCGATGAAGCGAATGCCTTCGGCTTCGAGGCGCGCGAGGCCTGGCGTGTAAATGTCGGGCGTCGTCGGCGTCAAGACACCGTGGCCCTGGACGTCGCCGCGCAGAATCAAGTCGACGCCGATCGCAGCGCTCATGCCGACGGTCTTGGCCATGACTGTGCTCTCGTCGTCGCCGTAGCCCACGTACGTCGACGTGATGAGTTCGCGGCGGTCGGCAAAGTCCACCTGGAACTCGTGGTGCATGATGGCCATGTCGCGCTCGCCCGGGAGGTACGAGAGCTTCTTGATCAAAAGCGCGCAGAACGCGTCGATCGTCGAGGTGGCCGACGGGTCGATGAGCGCACTGCCGTCGTCAAGGCCAAGCCACGTGAGGAAGGCCTCGGCGTCCGGCGTCAAGCGGCTGCTCATGCCGGCCTTGAGGTGCGCAATGAGCTCGGGCCACGTCGCAGGCAGCGCCGTCTCGTTCGTGTTGAGAAGACCGAGGAGGCGGCACTGGTGCATGATCGCGCAGTTGCCAGCGTACCGGAGCGTGCCGCGGAAGATCGAGTCGG
This sequence comes from Saprolegnia parasitica CBS 223.65, assembly GCF_000151545.1. NCBI lineage: Eukaryota > Oomycota > Saprolegniomycetes > Saprolegniales > Saprolegniaceae > Saprolegnia > Saprolegnia parasitica. Next base: position 16,058 of record NW_012156650.1, read on the forward strand.
CGTCCGGGATGTTGTACACCTGCGCGTACGGCAGCGAGTTGCGGTTCGGGATCTGCTCGAGCGCAAACGCGGGCAGAAAGTTGACCCGCTCCGCGCTCGTCAAGAGCGCTTCCCTAAACATGGTCACGTCGTCAATGTCGACGAGAGGCTCGTAAAGGATGCGTACCCTGGGATCTGGACCACTTGGCCGTTCTTGAGGTACTGGGCCGAGTTGAGAGCAGCCGTGAGCACGCCGCGCGGCGACCACGAAAACTTGTACGCAATCGGGTTGTCGGCCGCCTCGGGCGCGGGGAGACCGCCGCAGACCGACGAGAACGACACGACGCGGCCGTTCTGCGCCTGGACTTCGTCAATGATCTTCATCGCACTCATGTGGTCCATGCCCGGATCCAAGCCGAGTTCGCAGAGGATCGGGATGCGCTGGGCGACCGCCATGTCGTTCAGTGCTTGCATCTCGGGCGAGATGTAGCTCGCGGTCACGAGCGGCACCTTGGACGAGAGACACGCCTTCGCAATGTCCACGTGCATCGGCGCCGGCAAGAGCGACACGACGCAGTCCGCCGACGCCACCAAGGACGCCACCGCGTCCTTTTGCGTGCCGACGTTGATCGTCGCCGGCGTCACGCTGCGGTGCTTGTACTTGGCCGCCATCGCATCGGCTTCGCCCTGGAGGCCCGAGACCACGGTCAGCGAGTGGTTGGCGTCGCGCGTGAGGTACTCGACAAGCGGCGACGCGACGAGGCCCGCGCCAAGACACACGATCTGCTTGCGCTCCTTGGCCGCCGACACCGACACGCTGCCCTGGAACGTCATGCCCGCGCCTTCCTTGGTCGACTCGGCGCGCTGCGAGAGCGTCTGGTCGTACGTGCCCATGCAGTAATCCGGCAGTTCCTTGATCGTCGCGGCAGCACCTGGCGTCAAGCTCGAGAGCGCCGAAATCTTCTCGAGGATCGCATCCAACTCGGCCTACAGTCGTTGGCTACAGGTGTCAACAGTGAAAAA
>NW_012156651.1:0-4681 GCF_000151545.1 Saprolegnia parasitica CBS 223.65
ATGATCGAAAGAAATCGACATACACTTTACGACCAGGCACTTGTCGTACCAATCAATCTATGTTTTTGTCGATGGAATAGGGTTGGGAATTATGAGCTTTACACAGTTCCGTACACTGTACTAGTATATTAGTACAATGTCTCGTGTCTTTTCGGTCTCATCATCGAAAAGCGGCGTTGGTTTGCCGCGTGACCGAGTCGGTCCATCGATGTGTTCGCGCAAACGGAGCATATCACACCGGTGGACGCCATATGTCGCTCTGCACGAGCTTGATCTACTCGACCACGGCGCGCCACGATCCACATACATTTCAAGAAGTTTGACAAAAGATGTGGATTTGGCAATAGTGACGATGAGCCGAGCGATGTATGCCACACGCAACTGAGAGGCGACATGAGACACAAGGGAAATTATGGGTCGTGCCAGCGCACTGTGTTGCCTTTTTAGATACGTACACCTCCTCGACGCGAACGTATCGTCGTCGCACCGGTTGTACGTGTCAGTCAATGTCATTGCGGTTTAGCGACGGCATAGCCTCGGTGGAGTGGCCGGGGCCAGCGATCGTCTCCATGATTTGTGCCGCACACTTCAGAGGTAGATGTGGTGTCAATAAGGGCAGTTTTTTTATTAATTCAGGAGAAGACTGCATCGGTTGTGCTACCCGCATCGGGAACGCTACGTGAGAGCTGGGCGAGGAGGTTGCCGTGTGTCGGGGGTGAGACACTAAAATGCATATTTTGCCATGTAAGTCGCTGTCATCAACGAAGAGGCGTCAACGCGAGGGCTCTAGTATTCGCTTCTCGACTCCGGTCATCGTCTACGACTCTAAGTCTACAAGCGTCGTCATATGTGGTTCAATACGTGGCGCTAGCCCAGCTAAGTTGCTATTATGGACCATGCTCGCATTTTATTGTGAGAGCACCTCTGGTGTATCGAGTGTATCAATTCTGCCGAAGAAGCTAGAGATTGGAAAAAGGTGTGAGGATCTAAGGATCGCACTACGGAAATGATATGAGCTCAAATAAGAATCTATAACCAAATTGTATTAGCCAGCGCTTCGTAGACCTTACGCTGGGAGAGCACACGGCGACCGTGTCCGGAAAGTAGCTTGCCTTGCTAGGCGCTGGCGCAATGGTCGGCGAGCTTGTCGCGGCACATCGCGACCTCGTGCACGTACAAGAGTGCGCGCTCGGCGTCGAGCTCGACCTTGATGCTGGGGCTCAAGATGAGCGCACGGCCGAGCTCGTGGTCTCGGTGCTGGCTGTCGTGTGCAAGCAGCAGGACATAATGCGTGAGATGCACGAGGTTGCATCTGTAACGCTCGATGCTGCGACATGACGCGCGTAGCGCCTACTGCGGCGTTGCTTGTCGCCGTGTCGACCATTTTGGAATTTGCACTGGGTTTGGTATCCGGAAGGTGTCCGGATACTTTTGAAACGACGCAACGAATTCGATGTCATCGTCAGCACGCCTCGCACAGGCTCGAGGTTGTCGCTGTCAGCATTTGTATTGAATATACAACGCACAGCGCCACGATACACAACGTCAAAGCAAAAATACGCTACGGTGCAGATAGCTATGAGCAGCTAGCTGGACGTGCACCACACACGTGGGCTCCGCGAGCTTCTTCTGGACACCTTCTGTACACCTACACCAAGGCAATCGCGCCAGTGCTCTGTGGCTACGACGTTGCTCATAACGTTACTGGTGCCACCGGGCGTGCTTGGCGTGGCATCGGGCCTCGATGGCGTAGACCGTAGCACTCGTATGCTGCATGAGACCGCAGCGGTCCTCATCATTGACAAGCGTATCCCTGGTAAGTCAATGTCCAGCATTACAGTGATGGGCGACAGAAGAAGGACCTCGGACACACGATTTTCACCGTCCACAGTCAACAGGACGCTCGCCGGCGAGGGGGGGGCGCCCCAGGTCAGTTGGTAAAGTTTCTGCTTCGCATCCCGAAGGTCGCCGGTTCGAGCCCGGCTGCGCGCGCGCATTTTTCAGTTCTCCGCCCCCCTCCTCCCTGCGTCGCGCGATGTACCCGAACAGGGTCGGACCATGTGGGTCCAGGCCACCTCCGCAAGTGTCACCCAGAACACATGATGACGTAATCAGCTGCTCCAACAACAGGCCAAGATGAGACAATTTCTTCCAGCGAGCACTGCTCATTAAAAATTAATTGACCCATTTCAACAACAACGCTCGCCGGCGAGCGCCATGCCGTGCGACAAAGGCCGCCGCACCGGCGGATCCACGAAAATGAGATTGGGAAACAAAATCACCCCATACTTGCCAGAGTGCTAGACCACACTTTGAGGAGTCCAAAATACCATGTGACGTCGCCGTTCAAGCTCTGTAGCGATCGCAAATGACAGCGGCAAACAAAATCTTGATATAGTGTGATTATTCGCTATACCGAAATACTGTACGGGATACAAGGCCTCATCACGCAGCGGTACTGCGCGCACGTTGCCTCTCTCGGCCACATGCAACACGCTCTCTAACAAAAACCAAAAGAGACAGCCTCCTCAGTTTCCGCGACTTCGACGCATTTTCAACCGAAATTGCATGTCGTATTTCGTGAAAACCGACGCTCGGCAGTTCGAGTTTGGTGTGAGTGCCCAAGCGACTATGGTGACTAAATAGCTGGTCGCACACCGGATCGAGACCCATCGCCAACTGTGGCAGCCAGTCTTACGGCCATTGGAGCTTTGGAACCCTGCGATGTCACGTGAAGTATTCGGACAATTCTGCAACCACCTCGAAAAATGGAAAATGGATTTGCGCATGATTGCGCTACGTGCGGAGTCGGAAACGACGTGTACGTCATTCAAATGGTGTGTGGAGATGTATACACGGCTGCTGTGTGGCGCTGGCGCGTCTGTGGACTGCTACTCGTCGTTGTGCTGAATAGTGCTCACACTATTTAAGTTGAGGTCGTGAACCAAGTCTTATGATTGGCCAAAAAGATGAACCAACAAAAACATCCATTCCTGATCGAGAGCCGACGCCGCCGCCATCGACCTCGTTGCGCCCGACGAGACCCCGCCAGTCGCCAGCATCAAGAAGTACACAGACGAAGGCATCGCGCTCGGCGGCGCGCGGAGCCCAGTCCACTGCCAGAAAGGCCGACGCAAGCCACCCTCGCAACCCTGTCGGGTTTGGGCGGATCGCACATGTTCCAGCTCAGAAGTAAATCCATTTTTGATTGATTATCTTATTATGTAAAAAGTATTGAGGCTGCCCAACATCACCTACCGGTAGTCTTGGTCACTTTTAATGTAGTCATCGCTGTCGCTCGAGAACTAGTCGTCGTCAAGGAGCAATTGCAACAGCGGGCCCTCGACGGGAAGAACTGTCCCAATGTGGCTGCGCTCGGTCGGGATGGATGCTGCGGTGCGTCGAATTGCCGCCTTTGTGGCCCACGAGTTCGCACTTGCGGCAGCGGTAGAGTTAGTCGCGCCGCTTTCGCCGAGTACCGACGGAAGTGCGCAATCTGGCAAGTCGATTGCACATTTATTTCCGCTTGACGCACATCCATTTCCGTTCACCGCGCTATATTTTACAGCGACCGAACTTCGTCCGAACATTGAACTGCACAATTTCTAACGACAAATTATAACCATTCTGGGTTCTTTTCGCACCAGGGTCGGCGCGGCCCTGCGGGCCTACCCGCCTCCACCTGGGCGACCCATCGATAATGAATTCTTCTTACGTGAAAGACCGGGGCTCGCTCCTCGCCAAGGCACGGCCTGCATAAAAGCCAACATACCACCTCCGCTACGCTGCGGTGCGCAGGCTTTTCTGGGCCGATGCTCTGTCGTCGCTCGCAGCAATGTGGTCCGAGATGTTATACAACGTTACGTTTATTGCGCGGTGGAGTGTGCGAGCGACGTAAGAAATAGTTCGGTAGCCAGCAAAATATTGTGCGGTGACCGGAAATAAATGTGCGTTGAACGGAAATAAAAGTGCAATCGACGTGCCAGATTGAGCACACACGGTAAGTACTCCGCTTTCGCCGTTGCTGGCTATGCGAGCCGTTTGCATGCGCCCCGCATCTAGTAGACGCACGGGCCCCTTGATAACGACTCATGATTGAAAACAAAGCGCTCTTACTTGACATGGTGATAGAATGCACTTTGGAGAGTACGAAACGCTATATATCGTCACTGTTCAAGCTCTACAGCGAGAGTTCTTGACAATATATTGAACATACTATTTGAAGCCAATATTTCCCGGTATAGTGTATGGATACAAATAGTATATTAAAATGCAAGCGGCGCCGTAGCGGGCTCTAGAACCACCATCGTCAATGTAACATACTCTCCGATACCATAAAAGAGAGATAGCGCTCTCAGAGTTTGCGAAAATTCAACATTTTTACTCGAATTTATATGTACAAGTCGGCGAAAAACGACGCTCGGCAGTACGACTTTGCTGTGAGAGCCCAAGCGCCTACCACGTCCCGAACTCAAGTCGCTGGGCCACTCCATATATATAGCCAACTGTGGCTGCCCGCGTCGGAGTCGGTCGAGTTTTTGAACTACGCGAAAACACGTTGTGCATCTGGGCGTCTATTTGACCACCTCGAAAAATCAAGGTTGGAATTCGCATGCATGCGCTGTGTTCGGCGTCCAAAACTTCATCTCCATGATACAAGGATGCTATAGAACGACAGGAA
>NW_012156651.1:4781-14193 GCF_000151545.1 Saprolegnia parasitica CBS 223.65
AGCATGAGGCACTTTACGAGGTGCGTGGGGCCGCGGAAGGCAAAGTCCGCAAACATCGGGCTCGGGAGAAGCAGCAGAATTGGCGCCACTAAGTGCAGCAGTGCAGGTTTAAAATCCTCGTTGCTGTGCGCGCCACGAGGTGTTTGGCCTCGCCCAAGCAGCCGCGCATTCCTTCTGCTGCCGAAGCGTTTTAAGCTCTTGCTTCGTGTACTGGACCTTTTTGGCCGTCGCCGGCAAACTCGGGAGCGCCGTAAGAGCACGCTGCGCGCTCGAGCCGTAGAGCTTGGCATCGAGGTACGCGTCCGTGAGACTCGGCACCACATAAAAAGTCCGTCGACGTGGTCGTGCACCGTCGGCACCATCTCATCATACATCGCAGCCGGCGGCGCGAGATCGACACGAGCCAGGCCTTGAGGCGCGTCCACTCGCTCGCAAAGGCGTCCTTGGCCGCGCCGTGCACGACACGCGCTTGGTGCGAGAGCGCGAGAAGGCTCCAAAGAGTGCAACAATTTCGGTCTCGTGCGTCTCGGTCGAACGACGCGCCGGCAAGATCGTGCGCAGGTGCAGATACCTGCGTGCGACGGCTCATTGTAGAGAACCGCGTCGGTGTTCTTCGTCGTGCGGTTGGTCAGCGGCAGAGGCGACTGCTCAAAGCCCTATAAAGGCTGTATGGAGCTGGTCCGGAACGAGCGCGCGCATGCTTCTTACTGGGATAAGCACGACATGGAGGATGAAATCCACCTACAGCGGCAGACGAGAAACCTCGTTCGAGTCAGAAGCCTAGTCATTCTGTGAGACTCGAGTGGCGTCAAACACGCGTGGTACCTTGTGCCAAACGCAAACCAGCGGCGCGTCGACATCTGGAAGAACGAGGTCCGGCGAAGCACGCCGTAGACCATGGATACTGTTGTTGACCGCCCGACAAGCTCCAATCGTTGGTAGCTCGAGCAAGAGGTTCGCGGTGGGCGAGAGGTTCGTGATGTCGTCGCGGCCGTCTCGGTGCTGGCCGCCGTGTGCAAGCAGCAAGACGTCGAGTGTGAGGCGCTCGAGACGAGCGCCATTTGGCTCTGCGCCGCGAGATGACGCGCACTCCGAACGCGACGCCGCGCGTGCAGCGCCCACTGCTGCGGCATCGGCGTAGCTCGTCGTAGCGGCGGCCATTTTGGAATTGTCCTTGCGATTGGTATCCGGCTATTTATCCGGATGCCCGAGAACGCCACGGGCGCGACAAAGGTCGAGGCCTTCGTCCGCACTCCTCGCACAAACTCCCGAGGTTGTCGCTGTCAGCATCTGTCTATTAGACTACATACCTCACAGCGCGTAGACGCCCAACGTAAAAGCAATGGCCTTTTCACCGCTTCGGCGGCGATGTCTGCGACCAGCGCTGCATCGACGCCAGCAACCCAGCAACCGCGACCCAATACGGATACGGCAAGCCTCTTGCACGCATGTATGCACCAACGCCAAGGCAGTACACGTAGTGCCAACGCTCGATGGCTGCGACGCTGCTCAACTCGGTACTGATACCGTCATTATCGATCCTTGACGACGCAGACCCAAGCAAATTCATATGCTGTATAAAGGAATAAAGGACGCAGCGATCTTTGATATTATAATACCTGTTGAGCCAACTTCTTGTATTGCAGGGATGCGTGGAGAAAGAAGGACCTCGGCCACTCGAGTTTCACCGTCCACGGTCGACAGAACGCCCGCTCGCAACCGCCCTGCTGCAGTGCCGTGTGGTCGTGGCCCTGTAGCGCAAATTGCGCAATGAGTAGCGCTCTGTGTTGCTGTAATTCACGTGTAAAGCACTGCGTTTCGCCTTTGTCGTGCTCGCCTTTACATTTGTTTTTACACGACTGAACGCTTGCGCCAAAATGAGACATTCTCCGAGTGCCACGTCATAGCAATCGACATTTTGCGACCTCTCGCATGGAGGACGCATAAATACCATCACATGCGTTGTGAAAAGAGATCACTGCGAGTGCGGAAGCCCGAGCATTGCGAGCTGCAAGCCACTCGTTCCAACCGCTTCACTGGATGCGATGGCGCTGGACGTAGTAACTCCATGCACGTTGCTAGGAATCGCAACCTTGATCCAGTGCAAGAGGAGATCGTCGCTACAAGTGCAAAAGACGAAGACTGCGGTATGCCAATGCGGTCATTGGACGTTCGGGCTTCTATGCTTTCCGGAAGGTCCTTCCGCAGCGCATAATGACGTGGCACCCGCATTGGTCGCATAGACTGTGCGTGGCAGCGTGCAAGGGCCGCTGCCGAGACCTTTGGCCAAGGGTTTTATTCCCTCGCCTTTGGCCGAGAAGCAAGTATACCAGCCGATTCGTACACGATGGCGCGGTATCATCTTCTAGGAACCAGTCGAAGAGCTTCGAGTGTACGTAGTATTACCTAGCATCCAAGCGCCTCTGCAAAGGTGAGCAAACACATATATCAAGAGAACACTATTTTCATCAGCACAGGTTCAAACGCTGCTGCAAAATGTCGCGCAGCCCGTACATGTACTGCCGCCTTGACAAATGTCGTCTGGAGTTGCGCCAAGAATAGCTGGAGCGCGACGCCACTCATGATGGCCAAGATCTCAAGCCTCTAGAGACTTGGAGCCTGGGCGTACCTGAGGAAGCGGTCCATAGCGATCCGAAAATGGGCGCTGATGGTGATAGGTCTGGAGGCACGCGGGCGACGCCGGCTGCACACACTCGCCAAGACCGGCCGCAGAGATCTGGCGCACCACGGGCGTACTGCTTACTCGAGCGTGCTGGTACGTAGAAACGCTTCGAGGTCCTTGCCCGAGACATGCGCGAAATGGCTTGGACGTTGGACAAGGCCATCGGTGTCGAGGGAAAGGGCAGCACTGAAGCACCTCCGCGACCTGACCTTGAGCCCACTTCCTGGATTGAGCTTCTTCTTGGGCAAGGACGGAATGACCTCGGCAAGACAAAGGCAGACGCCCGAAAACATGCTGGCTCATCGGATTGCAGCCCACCCGCTGGATCGGAACGACCTTGGGCATGACGCATTCGCCAACGATTGTGCCAAGCGTGCGACGGTCTCCTTCTCGACGTGCTTGCCCAAGAACTCTTGTATGATGAGCATGAGCGGCTCGAGGATCGAGCGCAGCGTCGTGGGGTGTTGAAGATGACGCGCTTCCACATCTCGAGCGCTTCTGACTCACGACGGTAGTCGAGGATCTTGAGCGTCGGCTCCATCGTCGTTGCTATCGGTGGCTAACGTGACAACCACATTAGTGCTGCAAACGCAGTACACCAAACCGCCGAGGAGCGAGATCGACGAGTGACACATGCGCCACGCGTCAAAATTAGCTGCCTCAAGCGACGCCAAGAGGTCCTTCGCGATGGAGAGCGCGCGGGCGTTGGCAGCGATCAAGCCGGCGTGCATGGCGACGTCGCAGACAATGTCCGACTCGTCGAAGATACCAGCAACAATCATCGGGAGCGCCTTGCCAAAATACTTTAAGAAATTGTTGCGGAGCGCCGGCCGGTTGAAGGCGCAACCAGACAACATCTTAGAGGTCAACGAGTGCAGAGTGCGCAGACGCTGAGGTGCATGTCGTCAACGCCAAACGAGAGACAAAGCGCATGGCAGCTCGCGCGGGGGCATCGCCGCCTTGGCGCCGTCTCCATACACGACAAGACCATCGACAGACGCCGCATAGCGCGCACGACTGGAGACCGAGTTTGGCCTCCGCGTTACCGGCACGTGCGACAAGAAAGCCGACTGCACGCCCTGGAGCGTCGACGCCATCGTGTCTGAAAACGGCTTGATGCTCTTGGCCAACGTGGCCGCGTCGACAACGTAGGCACGCATCGCTTGCAAGCTCGTACGACGAGCCTCCTCAAGCGTCAAGAGGAAGTCTCGTCCCACGACACGGATGCGCGGCACGAACCAGAGGATCGGACCACCGTGGGCAGCGTCGATGCGTCACCGAGTGGTTCTCAACTCGACTTTGCCCTCCGATTCGACGTCCGAGCAACGCCGTTGGTCGAGAGCAAGGCAAAGAGGCGCTCAAAGAGCGGCATGCTTTCATTGAGCGAGCTGGCCGACTCGGACGAGATACCGGGCGCAGTCTGCAAGGCTGAGATGCGTGGACGTGACGCACTTGTCGAGGTGCGTGGGGCAGCAGAAACGCCATCCGCACACATCGAGCTCGGCAGCAGCGCTAGGATCGACGCCACGCGGCAGTGCAGGCTGGAAAAGCTCTGCCGAGTGCGCATCCGAAACGCTAGGTGCTCGGCCTCGCGCACGCAGTTGGTTCTGCTGCTAGCGAATCTTGAGGTCTTTCTGGGCGCATGTGACTATTTTCTTCGTCGCATTCGCTCGGCGGCGAGCAAGCGCTCGTCCTCGGCCTTGGCAACTTTGTAGCGTTGTCCGAGACATTGGCGCCTGGACGACGTGGCTCCAACCTGGCGCACGCTCTTGCCGGCGAACGTGCGATTTCGTGGCGCGAGGGCATCTTTGCGAGCAAACGAAACCTCCAAGCTCGTCACGCTGCTCTTCAAGGGGTCGATGCGCACAGCGAGTGGGCGATGAATGAGCTCGAAACGGCGCCGGAAGAGCGCACGCGTCTCGGCCTCCGGCAAAAGATGCGCCGGCGTCCTCAGCCTTGCGCTTGGTCGATGACGGCGTCAGCGTCGGAAACGCTATCGCTCCGAAAAGTCGTCCAGAGCTTCGCACGCGCGCAGTGGCCCGAACCTCGTTCGATACAGCCACCTGGATCCTCTGTGAGACACAAGTGGCAAAAAGGAAGTGTACCTCGTGTCAGACCGTCTGACACGAGGTACACTTTCCTGCTTGATCGCGTCTGACTCAGACGCGATCAAGCGGCGCGTCGATGCCACAATGATCAAGGTCAACGACACGCTTGCGTTGTTGACGCCGCGGCCTCAGGCGCACGCGGCGAATTCTGGCGAGTGTCAAGCGTGCGGGTCGTCGCCGAGCACGGCATCTACCAGACACCAGCCGCTGCAGTGCAAGGGTATGCGCCGGTGCGAGTGTCGTCGTCTCGTCGAGGAGCAAATTTCGTTCCGACGTCGAACGGTCTCACGTGCCTCGGTGGCACAAGCGGCACGCGTGGCAGCGGAGGAGAATGCAGCGTCGGCGGTGCATTGTAGAGGACTACGTCGATGTCTTCTGCCGCGAGCCAGGTCGACCACGGCATCAGCGTCAGAAGCATCCACTGCGTCGAGAACGTCGTCCATACCTAATCCACAACGAGCGCGCGCACTTGCTTCGGACGCGGGTCGCGCACGCTCGCAACGAATTAGAAGACCCACAAGCAGCTGCAAAAATTGTGCGATTTAGGCGCTAGTCACATTGTGAGACAAATGCCGCATCAATGTGGGGAATTTGCAAAATCAGCCCCCTTTCGACCCATGGTTTGCAAAATCAGTTTTCGTTTGCAAAATCAGCCCCCATTTTGAATTAGGGGGCTGATTTCTTGCTCAAATTCCACTATTTAGTACCTGCGGTGCAATTGAAAACTGGCCAATTGTCCATTGTACACAAACACACTGCCAAGTCGGTGTAATTAGATTTACGCAAGAACAGTAAAGCTGCATATTTAGAGGGCGTCATGATACCCCAGGGTCGGCGCGGCCCTGCGGGCCTACCCGCCTCCACCTGGGGTTCCGATCTACAATGATATCCCTGTTAGTGTTGAGACTGGGGCTCGCTCCTCGCCAAGGCACGGCCAGCACAAAAGTCAACACCCTACCTCCGCTGCGCTGCGGTGGGCAGACTTTTCTGGGCCGATGCTCTGTCGTCGCTCGCTGCGTAACATACTTTTTAAGGGAATTTTCAGCTTGGTCCCTTTTTGTCACGCATGGGGGCTGATTTTGCAAACCATGGGTCGAAAGGGGGCTGATTTTGCAAATTCCCCCATCAATGTAGTGTGGTACCTTGTGCCAGACTCGAAAGTGCGCTGCGCCGACGCCGTCAAGATCGAGGCCCATGCCAAGCTCGGGTCTGCGCCGTGGACCTTGGGTGCGCGCGGCCAAAGCTGATGGCTGCCGAGGGCTATGAGCTCGACTCGTTGGCAGTTCGAGCACAGACCGGATCGCAGGCGACGTCGAGCGAGAGGTTCGCCGCGAGCAATATGTTGGCGTAGCGCTGCCAGCAGTCTCGACTCGATGCAGTGTACAAGCAAGAGGACGTCATGCGTAAGGTGCTCGAGCTAGAGCCATCGGAATCAGCGCCGAGAGATAGCGCGCGCGCTGACGACTTGCGTGAGCGGCCGTCGAGAATTTGGCCAGGGCTCCGCCCAAGGGCCGACTCGGTGGCTCGTCACGCATGGATAGGCTGCGCCATACCTATTGCGATGTCGCGTCAGTGCCTTGGCCTAGTAATGCCTGCGCACGGCCCGCCACGTACCGGGTACCACATGCCTGGGCTGGTGGCACTACCGAGAACTGCGGCAAGAATACTGGCGATTGGCTCAAAAGTGGAATCCTTGCCGCTCTGATTGGCCATAAATCGAACGTCTTGTCGCTCTGATTGGCTCAAACGCTTTGGCCCGGCGTTGACGACAGACCGACGAGAAACGCTGCATTGGACGCGGATCGATGTTTGAAAGTGAAATCGCCCATACTTGCCAGAGTACTAGACCACACTTCGAGGCGTCCAAAATACTATGTGACGTCGCCGTGCGAGCTCTGTAGCGATCGCAAATGACAGCGGCAAACACTATCTTGATATAGTGTGATTATTCGCTATACCGAAATACTGTACGGGATACAAGGCCTCATCACGCAGCGGTACTGCGCGCACGTTGCCTCTCTCGGCCACATGCAACACGCTCTCTAACAAAAACCAAAAGAGACAGCCTCCTCAGTTTCCGCGACTTCGACGCATTTTCAACCGAAATTACATATCGTATTTCGTGAAAACCGACGCTCGGTAGTTCGAGTTTGGTGTGAGTGCCCAAGCAACGACGGCGCCCAACAAACTGGTCGCAGCCTGGGTCGAGACCCATCGCCAACTGTGGCAGCCAGTCGCGCGATCATTGGAGCTTCGGAACCCTGCGATGTCACGTGAACTACTTGGGCAATTCTGCCACCACCTCGAAAAATGGAAAATGGATTCGCTCGTGATTGCGCTACGTGCAGAGTCAAAAACGACATTGACGTCATTCAAAAAGCGCGTGGAGAGGTATACCTGGCTTCTACGCGGCGCTGGCGCGTCTGTGGCCTGCTACTCGTCGTTGTGCTGAATAGTGCTCATACTATTTGAGACGAGGTCGTGAACCAAGTCTTGTGATTGGCTAGAAAGAATTGAGAATTTAGCCAATCAAAACATCCATTCCAGATCGCGTTCCAACCGAGCCGGGCTGCGGATCCGCAAGCACAAGGAGTGGTGTGGACGCGCGCGAACATCGGGAAGGTCTGCGGGACGAGCGGCTGCACGATGAGGTAGAAAGCGCTGCCCTCCACGAGAAGCGCAAGCGGAACCTGGACGGCCGCATCGAGGCTCTGAAGAAGACCAAGCCGACGCCGCCGGTCATCGACCTCTTTGCGCCCGACGAGACCGCACCGCCGCTAGTCACCAGCATCAAGAAGTACACATACGAAGGCATCGCGATCCGCGGCGCTGAGCCCGGCCCACTGCCAGATAGGCCGACGCAAGCCACCCTCACCACCCTGCCCTCCAGGAGAGCCAAGACGACAACGACGCCTCCGAGGCGCCACGTGCAGCAAACTCCGACACCATGGCTGCGATCGTGGGCCGATCCAAGGCGGTCATGGCCGCCGCCAACGATACGCGGGAAGCTGATGCTCTCTACTTTGCCGGTAACTCGACGCACACGGAGCTCAAGAAGACGAAGAAAGCCAAGTCATCGTCGTCTTCCTCCAGTCGCCTCGAGCAGCTTCGACGCGAGCGCGCCGTGCGCGAGTCCGTCGGGCAGCGCCGACTCGAGACGCTCCTCCGGCGCTAACGCAGAGCATAAAAGCAAACGTTCCGCCGTATCCGGAGGATATGGGTCCAAATATAGATTGCGAAAGCGCGCGCAGTCTCGAAAACGGCTGAGCATTGCAAAGGCGCCTTTGAGCAGCATGTCGCCACAAGGCAGGCAGACCAAGCGCGGAAGGAAGTACAAGAGGCAAAGAGGAAGCGCGAGAGCCAAATGATGGCAAGGAACGCCGAATGTGCGCAGCACGCCTCGGCAACGCAGCCGCATGCCGCCGTCTTACCTGCAGGCTCGGACCTTCCCCGCGACGAGGAAGGCGTGGAAGGCGCTCCTAAAGAACTAGGCGACCCCATGGACCCCATCGATGACAACCAAGGTAGATGCGTCTTGATGTATCAAGATGCCAAAGCATTCGCAGGCTACCAGCGCAAGAAATGCAATAGATGGGAGATAGCACGGTAATGGGCGCGTATTGTACGGTAGCCGCCCGCAAGGAGGCTTGGCGCGGTCGACGTGCTCCAAGGAAGAATCGATTATTCCCGAGGACGTGCGGCACGACGATCCTATACGGTGGCCCGCATCCAAACTCGACATCAGTGGAGCAACTCGTGCGTTACGAGGCGAGTCTGTGCCCATGCATGTCCTGGGTGGCAAGTGATCATTAGATCGCGTCAGGCGTGAGGAAGACGATGTCTACACAGAGAACTCCGTATATGACACTATGGCACACGTTGTGGGAGTTTCATCATATCAGTAGAGAGTGTCAACAACGTTTTTAGGAGGAGCAGGCATAGGCCAGTCAAACCTCAACGTAGTTTCGATTTGGCTGCGGCCTGCTAAGTCTCGACCCGCCTCGCCACATCCCATTACAGTCGAGGGAATCCACCTCCTTTTGCCCCCTTTTCTGGTAACAAGCACGACTCCTGAAACGTAGAGCCGCGTGTGGGGCATGTGGAGAAAATAGCCAACTGTCAACTATCGATACGTCAAAGCAAGGTCTTGGTCGCTCGTATGGGTCTTGGTGACGCTTTGGTTCCTTTTGTAAGCGCATGTGATGTGTTTCGGCAATTCCCATCGACACGAGTACAATTTACTCGTGTCTCTCTCACTAAATGAGAGCGACCTGCGAGAGCAATCGAGTTGCCGCACTACTTTTGTCTCCAATCAGAAGTCTCAATGGTCCGCTCGCCTTTGTCCATTGACCTATCACATCGTGCGATTTTAGTTTGAACTCAATGGGTGTAGACACGACACACACACACGAGCAAAGGCGCGGGAAAGATCGTATCTTTCGCCCCAGTGGTTTCATGCAACTTTTCACGAACGGTCTTGAATCTCATTGGTGCAGATAAGGCATCGCAAGTTGTGATTGGCTACAAAATTTTGGCCGGGCGAGCGCCCGTTCAAATCTCCCGCCAACAATGACGCCACACATGGTCACATCTCGATTTCCCCACCAACGATGAAGACCCG
>NW_012156651.1:14920-17141 GCF_000151545.1 Saprolegnia parasitica CBS 223.65
TAACCACCGCTACCGGGAGGACTCGGCTGATGTTGACACGGTGACGATTGCCAGCGAAGAAGGGTGCCCGGAAGTTCCATGTCGCGAGGTCTTGGACTTTGAGGATGGCAAGTGCACGTACACGCAGCTGCCGCGCGGTACGCTCTGCCCGGGCCAGAGCTGCGACAACGGCGGTCCGTGCGATGCCGACGAGAATGACTACTGCGACGGCGACGGCACGTGTCTTAACGGCTACAAGGACCAAACCATCGTCTGTCGCAGGGCCCGCAACCTCTGCGACGCGGCTGAGTACTGCAGTGGCGACAACAGCCAGTGCCCGGACGACGAGTTTGCGCCGTCGTCCAAAGTGTGCACCAAGATGGGCAAGTCCACGGGTGGCCCATGCGACGCACCCGACTATTGCGACGGCCGTGGTCGCTGTGTGGACAAGTATGAGTCCAACAGACACATTTGCCGCCGCGCCGTCGACGTCTGTGACGAGGCAGAAACGTGCACGGGCGTCAGCGGCGACTGCCCCAGCAACAGCTTGCACGCAAGGGAATCGAGTGCACCTCGATTGGCGAATCGTCGGGCGGCGCGTGCGACGACGTTGACCGTTGCGACGGCTACGGCAAGTGCATTGACCACTTTAAAGGCACGAAACATCTCTGCCGCCGGGAAGTCGACCTTTGCGACGAGCCCGAGTATTGCTCGGGTGAATGTGGCGTCTGTCCCGACGACGAGTTCGCGCCCATTGGCAAGGTCTGCACGCAGATTGGCAAGTCGAGTGGCGGCAAGTGCGACGGCGTCGATGTCTGTGACGGGCACGGAGGCTGCATCGAAACCTTCCTCGGCAGCGACGTTGTCTGCCGCCAAGCGCGTGATATTTGCGACGTGCCCGAGTATTGCACAAGCTACAACGGCAAATGCCCCCAGACAAGTTTGCATCCCGAACGACCGAGTGCACGCCGATCGGAGAGTCGTCCGACCACGCGTGCGACGGCGTCGACTACTGCGACGGCAGCGGCAAGTGCGTCGACACCATTGCGAAGGACACGTTGTGCCACGTCGCCGAGGACCTCTGCGACACGAGCCGCTTTGCAACGGTGTCCAGGCCTCGTGCCCCCACAACAACGAGGACGCAAACTACGGTGACGGCTACGCCTCGGCGTTTGCGTACAAGGCGCGCCAGTGCTCGGCCAAGGCAGCGCATAAGCTTGTCTCGGTGTACGATGCGCCTGGGGCCAAGCGGCGCTGCTCTTGGTTGCTGTCGCCATGGTGGGTGCCGTCGCGGCTATCGTTGCCGTCTCCGTGTCCAAGAAGGATGGGCCGTCGATCATCTCGATGGAAGATGGCTACGTGCCGCTGACGCAAGACATGCACTAAGCCATCGCACTCTCGTCGCCGTGTTCATAACTTGCTGTCAGTTGTCGGTCCATAATATATGGTGAATTGTCTATCTCTACGCCTACAAGGTGCCGCGATGGTGTGTGAGCGCCTCGGCCTGAGGCCTGCGCTCGGTTCGCCACGTACCACGTGCCTTCGCCGGCTGCACTACAATGGCCGGTTTGCAGAAATGGCATGGACACTGGTGATTGGCTAAAAAGGTCATCTCGTGTCGAAGCCTTGCCGCTGTGATTGGCAAAAGGGATAGTTTCTCGCGGAGTGCGTGAAGCTGGGTTTTGTACCAAGGCCAAGCAAGAGCGCCATCTTAAACCGCTTGCCAAACCGCCAGCTCACCCTATATGGCGGCAGCTCTACCAACTCACATATTATAGCAATGCGCACCAAGCACGTTTGCGATTAGCTCGTCCAGCTCCAAACCTCTACGCACTTTTAACCTACCTACGACTCCCTTCTTGGGCGGCGGCCTCAACTCTTACGGACTTTGAATAAAACTTTTGCTCGTACTGGTTGGTATTTCATGGTATTTGTCGGCCCCCAAAAACTCGCGAAAAAACTTGGTTGCTCCATCGGAGATCAGGTGAATACATTTAGGCGATGATATCCGCCTCCTTTTGCCCCCTTTTCTGGTAACAAGCACGACTCCTGAAACGTAGAGCCGCGTGTGGGGCATGTGCAGAAAATAGCCAACTGTCAACTATCGATACGTCAAAGCAAGGTCTTGGTCGCTCGTATGGGTCTTGGTGACGCTTTGGTTCTTTTGTAAGCGCATGTGATGTGTTTCGGCAATTCCCATCGACACGAGTACAATTTACTCGTGTCTCTCTCACTAAATGAG
>NW_012156651.1:17778-18465 GCF_000151545.1 Saprolegnia parasitica CBS 223.65
CCCGTGCTCGATCCTATTACGGGCCTGCTCGATCCCATCACGGACGTCATCGTGCCCGTGCTCGATCCTATTACGGGCCTGCTCGATCCCATTACGGGCCTCCTCGATCCCATCACGGACGTCATCGTGCCCGTGCTCGATCCCATTACGGACGTCATCGTGCCCGTGCTCGATCCTATTACGGGTCTGCTCGATCCCATCACGAACGTGCTCGATCCCATCATTGACGTACTCGATCCCATCACGGGTGTCCTCGATCCCATCACGGGTGTACTCGATCCCATCACGAACGTACTCGACCCCATCATTGACGTGCTTGATCCCATTACGGACGTACTCGACCCCATCATTGACGTGCTCGATCCCATTACGGACGTACTCGACCCCATCATTGACATCGCGCCGATCACGAACGTACCGGTACAACCAACGTACACCAAAGGGCCTCGGTATGGGCCGACGCACACCGATTACGCGGTTAACCACCGCTACCGGGAGGACTCGGCTGATGTTGACACGGTGACGATTGCCAGCGAAGAAGGGTGCCCGGAAGTTCCATGTCGCGAGGTCTTGGACTTTGAGGATGGCAAGTGCACGTACACGCAGCTGCCGCGCGGTACGCTCTGCCCGGGCCAGAGCTGCGACAACGGCGGTCCGTGCGATGCCGACGAGAATGACTACTGCGAC
>NW_012156652.1:0-3213 GCF_000151545.1 Saprolegnia parasitica CBS 223.65
GCCAAGTTTGCGTAAACATTTTCTATACCTCTTTTTTGACGAACCTTGTACATCGCGCTCCATCTTTGAAAAACGCGAGACAGAATGTACAGTGGATATTACCCCAATTGCGAATTGTACAAATGTCCGTTGCTGTCAGTAACATGGAAGGAATGCTGTCAAACCAGGAGGACAGATGGCGTGTCATCCCGAGAAACTCGTTCATGTCCAAACAAAACTGTGTGATAATTAACACCTATGGCCTTTAGCTACTGCGAGCCCGCACGGCAAGAAAGGAATGCGGTAGGATAACCAACTTACTGCAATGCTTGAACTCTCGTTTGGCTCGTCAGATAGCATTGCCGCTTCAAACTCGAGACGCGTCATTACAGAGGCGTGGGGCGTAAAATTACATTAGGACGTTTACGGGTTGGCGTACTTGGCGTACGCGTTGATGAAAAACTCGGGCTCCTTGATCGTCTGCTTGAAAGCCGGGCGTTCGACCGCGGCTTCGTACGCGGCCGTGAGAAGCGGGTAGCCCTTGAGAAGCTCGAAGTCGCGGTAGTGCTTGAGAATGATCTGGAAGCGGAAGAAGAACGGGATGATGTTGATCTCGGCGCTGCTCAGCTGATCGCCAAAGAGGTACGGGCCCTTGGCGCGGAACTCGGCCGCGTGTTCCCGGTAAATCTTCTCGAGCTCGTCGAGCGTCTCGCGAATGTCGGCCTCAAAGCCCTCCTTCTTGGCCGGGTCCTGGTTGCGCAAGAGTCCATAGAACGGACCAATCTCAAGCTTGGCTTGGGCCAGCTGCGCCAACGCAGCGTGCTCGGGGTGGTCGCGCTGGTGCAGCTTGCCGCCGTTGTACTTGACGTCGAGGAACTGCGCGATAATGGCCGACTCGAAGATCGATGTGCCGTCGTCGAGGAGGAAGGGCACGGTATGGTACCGGTTGAACTCGGTAATGTACGCCTCGGGCATCGACGCGAGCGAGACGTCAATCATGTGGAACGGCGCGTTCGACTCGACCGCCGACCACAGCGCGCGGTGCCCAAACGGGCAAATGAGGTTGTTGAAGAGGTGGACCTTGCCGTCCTTCGTCTTGAGCGATGCGCGGTCCGCGGCCGAGAGCGTGTTAAAGTCGGTGATCTCAAAGGTCATTTTTGAAGTGGTCGCGACGTGGGCAATTTGGAAATGACTGCAGCTTCCACGGAAGCGGCGAGGAAGGCGTTGGGCGACGGCTGCGATCATGGCTGTTGGACGTTTGGTATTTGCGATGATGAGGTAATACGGTACCCTTTAACCAATCATCACGCGTGATGGCCGACAAATCTTTGTCTTTTTGGCCAATCCATGAAAGCGACAACGTGCGGCCGGTGGCGGTTGTACAACGCTCGAGTTTGCAACGTCGGAAGCTTCGGAGGATGCAGCTGAAGACGTCGGGAGGAATCGTGGCATTATACTGCTCCTAGCGTCGCACAGGATACATGCGAGGACTCGAAGACAACGAAGAAGGTCCGAGGGGCACAGCTGCCAGCAGCCTTGCGTAGATGGCACGACGCCACGTGATTGGCTGACGGTGCCGAATTCGCAGGATTTGCTCGCCATCTGGTGTGCCACGTCACTCGCCAAGTGCAATGTCACCAAATCCGCCCCGTCTCCATACAAACAAGAGGATAATTTTAATATTGCTATAAATGAGAAATCGTGCATCTGAACCAATTTCGAGCCAAAGCGCGCGCTAAGATCGTCATTTTTCCATATCCTCCTTTGCAAGTATGCCCGCTCAGCAACTCACGACCGTCGCGTACACGTCGCTCTCGGACGCTGACCTTGACGCGCTTAAGACGGACGGCAAGGTTCATCTCTTCAACAACATTGGCTGCCCATTCGGCCACCGCGCGCTGTGGACCGCCGCCGAAGTCGACGCACCACTTACGGTCTACGAGATTGGTCTCTACGCCGAAATGCCGCCCAGCTACGTCGAAAAGTTCAACCGGTATCACACCGTGCCGTTCCTTGTCCACGAAGGGTACCCTGTGTACGAGTCAGCGATTGTGGCGCAGTTTTTGGACGCCAAATACAACGGCGGGAAGCTCCACAACCGCGACAGCCCCGAGCGCGCGGCATTGGCGCAGCTGGCCCAAGCCAAGTTTGAGGCTGGTCCGTTCTACGCACTTCTCCGCAACCAGGACCCGGCCAAGAAGGACGAGCTCGAGGCCAAGATCGAAGCCGCGCTCGGCGACCTCGAAAAGATCTACCGCGACCACGCAGCCGACTTTCGCGCCGACGGCCCATACCTTCTCGGCGCCGACCTCAGCAGCGCCGAGATCAACATCGTGCCGTTCCTCTTCCGCTTCAAGCACGTCTTGAGTCATTACCGCGACTTTGACATTACGAAAGGCTTTCCGCTCCTCACGGCGGCGTACGAAGCTGCGATCGCACGCCCGGCGTTCAAGCTCACGGTGCGTGACCCTGAGTACTATATCAACGCGTATGCAAAGTACGCCAACCCGTAAATGACATAATGCCACTTGTCGTGTGTTCTACGACTTTTTGTGCTCTGAAAGCGGATATATACCGTGCCAACAGCATCCGCACCTGATAAACAACGATGGCACGGATGAAGGCGCCTCCCACGACAACGTATACTGTTTTGATAACATACTCGTTGTTTTGACGTTGTCGATGTCTCTCGCCGTGGCAACAGTGTTGCTTTGTCTTTAACGACAGCGGGTGCTTCGTAAGAAGTTCAAGTTCTAGACACATTGTGCATTGCATCTACATCTTTGCATACCATTGTTCTATAATCGGATACTGAGACGACAGATATGAGTCAGGAAAAGAATGTCCATGCTAGTGCCAATGGTTGCAGTGGCTCGACAATCAAGCTCGGCCCCTATTGTCGCTTGTTGGTACTACCTACATCCACTCGGATGCCCCACCGACTTTTGAAAAAGTACAATTGTTTCAATCGAAAAGATAATAGTTTACAATAGCCAGAAAACGTTCTAGTTGACTTGCGTCGATTAGACCCACGTCATCTCGCCCTTGGCGACCTTGGCGCTGAGCTCGAGGCTGTCGACGCCACCGATGGTGGGGTACAAGGCCTTCATGGCCGCAATGAGGTACGTGCTGTTGGCAGCCTTGGGCGTCTCGATGTCAAAGTCGCGAATGTACTTGGCCGTGAACGCGGGCGACTCCATGTCGGTGACCGGGCCCGGAAGGCCGTGGCCCGGC
>NW_012156652.1:3416-9893 GCF_000151545.1 Saprolegnia parasitica CBS 223.65
AATGCAGCCAGACCGAGAGACGGGGTGTCGCATGGAGGAGTCAGTCGTTCCGCCACACGGTCGGTCTGTACCATCTAGAGCGAAGTTTCGAAGTGGTGTACTACCGGTAGGACTTCATTCGATCGGCCCTCTTTTTCAACAAAAGACTTGCTTTGCGGACTTGCTAGACGATTCGTCTCCAACACGATCTCTGGCAACACTGCTTGGAAGAGATTCCCGCGACGTGACCAAAAACTATTGAAGTGAGCACACAGCTCTCGCAACATGGAACAGTCTGCACACCCGCTTCGGCTCGCGTGCGACCCTTTCCAGTCAGAAACGACCATGTACGGCACCGGTATGCGTCAGGGTATGTGTGATATTTATGTGGATGAAACGACCGCGCCAATGCAGGCGCCAATGCTACGCAGACAGATACTTCACATTCTTAGCGCTTGATTTTGTCGCAATCGACGTGGCTGGAGGCATAACCGACCGACCGGTATGCCAATTATTCGATCGTAAACGAAGCGCATGTCTTCACTCGTAACTCTATATAGCTCCGGACGACACGAGACGACATGTGATTTGGATCGGCCTTCATGCGAAGCTGGACATGTCGTCCTGGAATCATCCACGAGAACGGTGTCGCGCAAAGACAGCATAGCCACTCTGGGTAGTCATTCTTCAATTTACTTGTTGTCAAGCACAATGAACCCTCTCTCTGCTCTTCTCGTCCTTATGGCGGCCGCCGCCACGTCCGCCACGACCTACTGCGGCGACTCGGCCCTCAAGCTCACCTCGTACAACCCCGGCGACAAGGCCATCTTCCCCGTCTCGTCCGTGCTCGTGTCGGGCCAGAAGGACGCGATCCTCGTCAACGCGCAGTTTGGCAAGTCCCAGGCGCAGGCCGTCGTCGACCTCGTCAAGGCCAGCGGCAAGCACCTCACGACCATCTACGTGAGCCACGGCGACCCCGACTACTACTTTGGTCTTGACACGATCCACGCCGCGTTCCCGGATGCTGCCATCGTGGCGACGGCGCCCGTCGTCGAGCACATCAAGGAGACGGTCGCGGACAAGCTCAAGACGTGGAGCGGTGCGCTTGGTGCGGATGCGCCCAACGCGACCATCATCCCGGATGTCTTGAAGGCCAAGCAGCTCACGCTTGAAGGCCATTCGCTCGAGATCCGTGGCCCCGCGGCCCGCAGCTACGTCTGGATCCAAGACCTCAAGGCCGTCGTCGGCGGTGTCTTGCTCGAGAAGAACAACCACTTGTTCATGGCCGACTCGCAGACGCCCGAGTCGCACACCGAGTGGCTCAACGCGTTGGCCGAGATTCAGGCGCTCAAGGCGGACGTGATCGTGCCGGGCCACGGCCTTCCGGGCCCGGTCACCGACATGGAGTCGCCCGCGTTCACGGCCAAGTACATTCGCGACTTTGACATCGAGACGCCCAAGGCTGCCAACAGCACGTACCTCATTGCGGCCATGAAGGCCTTGTACCCCACCATCGGTGGCGTCGACAGCCTCGAGCTCAGCGCCAAGGTCGCCAAGGGCGAGATGACGTGGGTCTAATCGACGCAAGTCAACTAGAACGTTTTCTGGCTATTGTAAACTATTATCTTTTCGATTGAAACAATTGTACTTTTTCAAAAGTCGGTGGGGCATCCGAGTGGATGTAGGTAGTACCAACAAGCGACAATAGGGGCCGAGCTTGATTGTCGAGCCACTGCAACCATTGGCACTAGCATGGACATTCTTTTCCTGACTCATATCTGTCGTCTCAGTATCCGATTATAGAACAATGGTATGCAAAGATGTAGATGCAATGCACAATGTGTCTAGAACTTGAACGACACGTACTACGCTATTGTAACCCATGAATCTCGTCGTTGGCCATGCGCGGAAAGAGCACATCGACAAGCGTCGGAACGTGCGGCGTGCTCACGTGCACTTGGTGCTGCTGGTGCAGAAGCTCCGAGAGTGTCCGGTGGCCCAAGAACAAGCTGCAAGCAACCGTGCCGGGTAGCAAGACGCGGTCGGCATCGGGCTCGGCTCTCACCAAGTCGTTTTCAGACACCCCCCGGGGAATGTCATCGATCGCCGACACGCGCCCGCACTCGATGCGCAGCCGCGTGCCGCCACCCACCACTCGGTACGCCTTATGCAAGACGATCGTACGCGAGACGGCGTAGAACGCAGCGTCGGACGCCAGCCGGTGCTCAAGGACCGGGGCAATCGCCCGCAGAAACGCTGTCCACGACGGAATGCGCGTGTACCAGTGGTCCGACGGCGTCTGGATCGGGACGTACGACGACGGCACCGCGCGCAGTCCTGGGTGGCAACCCCCGAGCTCTAGCGTGAAGCTCCAGTTACTGGGAAGCTCTTGCGTCAATGGTGCGATCGCAGCTGCGTCGCCGCCCGTCGCCTGCGCTTCGAGCGTCTCGACGAGGTGCTGGAACGGAACGCAGTTGTCGAGGTAGTTGTGTGGGAGCCACCGAAGCAGCGATGGCGTCACGTCCGCCCACGAGAGCTTGCGTGGTACGCTGGACGCCTCGTCGAGCTCGAACCGTGTCACCGTCTTGTGGAGGTTTAGGCGCACAAACCCGATGGGATGCGACGCGTCGTCGTTGGTCTCGACGATGTAAAATGGTCGCGTGCCGTAGCTACCGGCCCAGAGTTCCGAGACGAGGAAGCGCCACTGCGCAGCGTCCGCGTCCGAGTAGATGCCTTCGCGCGCCAGAGACGCGGCCCGCGCGACGCGATCTAGAAATGGAACGTCGGCCGCTGTCGCCTTGCGGAAGCGCACAGGCTCGGCCTCGGCACGCAGCGGCGGAATCGTTGCGACGTGCCCGGTGTAGCTAACACCGCGCCGGGGGCAGAGCTCGTAGCCAAAGCGAGTGTAGTAGCTCGGGATCCCGCCGATGAACTGCAGCTCCGAGCTCAGCGCGGCGGCCCACGCGTGGTGCACCTTGAAATGCTCGGCAATGAGCCCGCGCCCACGGTACGCTTCCAGCGTCCCGATTGCTTCCGGGCGCACGACAGTGAGTGGTACGTGCAACGACGACGACGCGTCACGCTTGTTGGGGATACCGTAGCACCACACTTGCGGAATCGACTGGCACGACGAGACGATGAGGTCGTTCTTGGACGTGTCGACAATGACGGTAAAGGACTCGGGGCCGGCTTTCGGAGGCAAGAGGCCCGACCCGTCCTGGGCTTGGAACCGGTCTTTGGTCCAGCCGCCAAATTTGGTCATGTGGCCGTGGGCCGTGCCGTTGAAAGTGACGAGCGCGTCCTTGTCGGCGGGCGTCGCACGCCGAAGCACGAGGTTGTTCCCAAGCGAAATAGGCTCGGGGCACAAAAGAGGCCGGTCGGGGTTGGAGGACGCCAAGAACGCATGGAGATCGGCTGCGGTGCGGGGCTGCATGGCACTGGACGAGGTACAACTGAAAATGTGGATCCACTTTTAGTTTCAACGGGTCGCTAAAAACGTGCACGTGCAGAAACTGGACCCTGTATACTACTAATCATGGTGGATGATAGCATGCAGGGTTGGATTCGACCAGGCGCGAGACGGCCCTAATCCACGGATCGGAAAAGTGTTGACGTACCCTCTGATCCAGCTGTGTGGCTGCAAAGTGGCCAACCTGCATTCTGCTGGGAAGAGTGCTGGTCGATAATACTTCTGAAATCGTCGATGGACCACCCAAGCATGACGTGGCAGGCGGAGAGCGCATTCAGTGGTGCCAGCCGTATGGTGATGTGGCAAATCAAGTGTACCGAAACAAGCCGCAGGCTTGTAGATTGATACATTCCACGTTGATCCAGCTTAGACTCCAACCCTCATACGTCAACGTTTAGCTGGGGAGATCGATAATAGGGACAGACCAGGGGCAGGCCTGCTCGCTCTGGCACCCAACGGACCATAGAGCTCATGCGACAAGCATCATATATGAATAGGGTACCGGTATCTTGATTTAACGTAGAACCAACATCTAAAGAGAAAGAGGTGTTTCGTGTAATGGACGTGCAAGCGCGCGGTTCGTCTTGTCTGAAAAAACCACGCAATCGGTGCATTCGGTCGCCTCGTAAATCATCTACATTGTACTAGTATATCAAACACTTTCAAGCTTGAACCCCATCAATGACGTACCCAGTTGATCATGCAGCTGTGTTGTACACATTTCAACGACTAGGGGCGAGCTTACTCCATGCGCTGCGCGCTGATACATCCAGGCATCCGCTTATGCATTCGCTCTCTCGCTGTGGACGAGGCAGGACTAAGAACGTATTTTCAGAGATTTCACAGCCGATATTGGCTTCATGGGAGCAAAAGTAGTGACTGTAGTACGCGCAACACAAGGAAATATGCATTATTCCCTTGGCGCAACGGCATCAACAACATTTCCATGCTTTTACTACTTGGTAGTACCATGGCGGCAGAGGCCACGAGACGCAACATCAGCGACCGCATCGAGAGTACCGTACATGTAGAATGTCCTTGGGTACAAGTTTCAAAATGGACAAGATAAGAACTCGGATAAGAACTCGTAGCTACCGCTTCTCTTTTCGCAATACAATCAAAGTCCGTCACCCAAGGGCACCAATTTGGCTCGTATATCTCAGGACAATGAAAGAAGACTCGCAATCGTTTACACATGGGCTGTTTGCAAGAAGTGGAAGAGGTTGTCTGCACAAGGCCGAGCGATACCAAGATCTGATAGCTAGATGCACACACCTTGAAGATTCAAGATCCAGGCGCAGAGCAGGTGAGCTCAAGCCATTTCAAAATTGGTAGTGTCAGTCAACTAGCTAACCCGCCTCGCCCACCACTGGCATGGCAGACACCAACAAGGTTGTTGTTCCCAACGATCTTTCGGTCTTGATCGAGGATAGGTCGTGTTCACGTCACTGACATCTAGCGTCCATGGATCCGGTCGTCTTGGAAGTGCAGATGCCTTGGTTGAAAACCTGCGCCAAGCCATGAGCTGCGCTGCTTTCGGTTTTTCACACTGTACTGGCACTATGTGTTGTAGACACAATGATGATAGTAGCGAGCTCGCAGAGCTAGCGACGGCAATCATCGACGGTTCTTCGCTCGTCAACGGTGTGTAGAGGAGCGTTCTTGTGGTAGAATCTACTGCCAAGAGGCAGATTGGAGTTGCTGGGCGACTACATGCCCGTTTGCCAACTATTTATCGACATCCAACTGTCCTATTCAAAAAGGCCATGGGTTTGTAGAAGTATTCTTAGGCAGACAAAAGAGCTTCAAACTTCACTTTTCAAGATAGTAACCCTTGCCTCGCATCATTCAGAGCTGGTACGAACTATGTACCCTGCAACGAACGCCATTGCGCATTCACCAACGACGACACGACTCGAAGATCACTGGATCGCTCGGCGTTTGCGCTATACAAGGCAACCACATGGCGTGACATCTGCTCGGACCACAGACCTCGCTGTCCATCGCGCCTTGACACCAAGGCAACAAGTTCCAGCCAACTACGCTCTGCATAAAACCACTACTAGAAGTAAAGGTATGGTCGCTCGGTATATCTTTCGAAAGTCGAAGAAATACCAAGATGCGTTCCCATGGTCCTCGTCGGTCGAGAGCATCTTGGACCATCCACGCGTTCGAAATTTGCGACGATCCCAACCGTCGTATCGACGAATGACACGACGCACACAACACGCGTCCTTGCCAAAGCTCCTGGTTCTATAACCCCCGTGTTTATAAATATAGCTGGTCTATAAGCTAGCAACCGCATCGCGTTGGACGTCCACAACCATCCGCGGAACGACCACAAGAGTTTTGCGCCCTATGCTTCAACGTAGGACCTGTGCATACAAATCCTAGTATCGGTCCGGTAAAGTGCGCATTGCGCATTCCAAAGTACTCGGTTTGGCGAATTCGATGGATAACACGACGCCTATCCGGACGTGTCCGGATACAACAGCAAAGGATTGGCTCAAATTCTATGAATTCTTGATTGCTCATTCAGGGTTGCAGTACAGTGCAAAGTGGGAAGATCCACCGAGCGACGCTTCTGTTCAACCATTTCCGCTTTTGCCAGCATGTTTGCCTCTCGATCTCAAGCTGTCCACCGGTCCATGGCGCGCCACGCGTCCCGCACCTTCTCGTCCACCGAGACGGCGGCTTCCGAGCGCCTCATCATCTTTGACACAACGCTCCGCGACGGCGAGCAGTCGCCCGGCGCGACGCTCAACTTTCAAGAAAAGATGCACATCGCCAAGGGCCTCCACGCCATGGGCGTCGACGTCTGCGAGGCCGGCTTTCCAATCGCATCGCCCGGTGATTTTGACGCGGTCTCGGCGATCGCCCAAGAGATTGGCCCGCTCACGCGCGCGGCCAACGGCGACCTCATGACCATCTGTGGCCTCGCGCGCTCGACTGAGAAGGACATCCAGCGCTGCTACGACGCCGTGCGCCATGCACCCAAGCACCGCATCCATCTCTTCCTCGCGACCTCC
>NW_012156652.1:11219-14138 GCF_000151545.1 Saprolegnia parasitica CBS 223.65
GAATACGCTGGCGCACAAAAGGCCGCGGTAAAACCGTAGGTCACTGGCATGCAGGCAATGCTCAGCGTATAGAGCACACAGCCGAGCGCGAGCTCATTTTGCTGGCTCGTCTTGTCGGCAGGGACAGGTGCGGTAAAGCACCATTGATACGCAGCCGCCAGCGCGGCAACGTTGCCGCTGAGCCACGAGATGAGCGGGCCGTAGACGGTGACGCCGATTGCCACCATGGTCGTGTCGACGTCGGCAAAGAGGTGTTGCTTGGAATAGCGCCGGAGACAGAACGCCGTGAGGCAAAGTGCAAAGTAGCCAAACCAGACCTAATACATATGTTGCTACTCTGACACGTCGATGTAGACAAATGCACCGTCCGCGACAAGTAGAGGATGTTGAGCAAGTTGACGGTGACGTCGCCGTTCTGGGAGGCGCGCAGCACCGCGACTCCGACGTTGCCGATGCTGATCCAAATGTCGACGAGAAAGACCAGCGCGACCATCGGATCCATGAGGATGATGGCGGTGGGGTCGCCCAGCACGAGCTCGTAGCGCCAGTTTGTTGTGGGTGGCGTTGCAAAGTGGCTCGCGCGTGCCAGGCGTCGATGGAGCCACAGACAGTGACGATAGTATTGCGTCCAGAGTCGATAGATCACAAAGCAGGTGCTCAGAATGCGGTAGGCAAACTTGCACCAGAGCCATTTGTAGTACCGCGTCGCATTGTACACGTACGTGAGCGTCACGGCGTCCGGCTCGGTTGCGTTCGTGAGCGTGTTTCCGTGGTCGATCCAGTAGCACGACGTGCCAACGTTACGGGACGACAGCGCGTTGGCAAAACATGCGCCTGGCGGAAAATACAATTCCGACGCATTTGTTGTTGCGACGAGACTGCACAGCAGATCCATTTGCGCGGGCGTGTAAAAGATCAAGCCCGGCATGCCGAGCAGAAACGAGCCAAGGCACGCCTCTGGGGCCAGCGGAGCCAATACCGATGGATAGAGCACCTGCCGCATCACTTGCACGTCGTTGGTCCAGTCGGTCACGTACGTCGCCCCCTGCGGAAGCGTGGCATTGTTGTACAGTCGCTTGTCAAAGGCGAGCATGTGCGCGCTAAAGTCGGAAAAATTGCTGAACATGTCGGGCATGACGGGCGGTGCGCGCCAAGGGAGGTACTCGGAGATGTACGCCTTCATGGGCTACGCACGACGAGGGATACCGCAATGAGCAGGTGAGGCGAGAAGGCTACCATGGACGCAATGTTGAGGAGCGAGCAGGTACTCAAAAAGAGACCGACGTAGTTGCACTTGACAGCGTAGCGCCGCGTCGGCTGTTGGCTGCTGTCGGCGACACGCGGCATCGAGACGTATAGAATACGTTCTCGCGCCGAAACCTTCCATGACGTGGCACGACCGAAACGGCACCGTGGATAAAAAAAATACCCTTCGTTTCTAGCAAGGCGATGAAACCCACGGGCTGTCAACAGTTGCCAAAAGTTGAATTAAACAACGAAAGTACTATTAATTCAGCACGGGCTGGTGTACTGTACTACAGTGCCAAAATGCATGTGAACATGAATAGGTGTGCGCACCCGAGTCTTCCTTGAAGCATCGGATATTACGAATGAGCGGCGTAGAGGAGCACCGTAGTACCTTTGAAAAGCCTCATTTATCAGCTCACAGAGACAGCCATCGTTGGCATTATTGGGCAGCGCGGGCGAGGCACTGGTTGGCCTTCTGCGATCTTGCATCCACTTCGACGATTTTGATTGGTGAATTGTTCTCGCATCGGCCAATCAAAACACGCTAAAACTGCCACCGCAACCGCCAGCTCATGCCAAAGCATACGTGGCAGCGCCAGCGCCTCCGAGAGTTATGGCTCGCTGCAGAAGATGCCTCAATGCCATCTCTAAACATAAAGTTTCCCATGCAAATGACATGATGCATGTCCGAGTCGGCTTGCTCGTTAGTGCACGGGTATAAAAAGCATTATAAAAAGCCAGAGTTCCTCTCGCGGTATGCCGAGGACGTCCCATGGTCTCGACTTGAAGATCCGCTGCCATGATTGGTATTACCGCCATGTGTTTCCAGCCTTCCGAACCCTTCGTGTGGAGACCGGGTTTGCGAAATCGACGCAAAGGCGCACCTCGTTTTGATCCCTACGGTACCCTGAAGGGTCGTTCTCTGATGTGGTGCTTGCAGTGCAACGATATATTCTCGTTGTACTATTGTAGCACGCATTTTACATGCATCTTCTTCGTCGCTATCTACGTTCAAGCAACCAGGCCCGACTCGAACCTTCTA
Source organism: Saprolegnia parasitica CBS 223.65 (assembly GCF_000151545.1). NCBI lineage: Eukaryota > Oomycota > Saprolegniomycetes > Saprolegniales > Saprolegniaceae > Saprolegnia > Saprolegnia parasitica. Next base: position 13,510 of record NW_012156652.1, read on the forward strand.
TTTCCTCTTCGCTTCCCGGGAGCCTCTGGCAGGTCGAGTCCTCGCTGCATGCCTAACAAAGCACAAACGTTGGCAGTGGCATTTAAAAAAAGTGTGCGTGGCCCAAGTTGTATACCGTCCTCTGCCAGCCCATGTTCTAGACCAGCTAGACGAACAGGAAGCTTTGGCTGCCCGTGGTCCGTCCACCGAGCAAAACACGATCCGTCGGTGGCGGTTAGTATAAACACGCACCCAACAGTTGTTGAAATTGGTGCGCTTTTCGCCGCGCCTGCGACAGTTTTCACAACTCGGTGCCAACTCGGTGGTCGGCGTAACTTCAAACGCCGTATCGTCGACGACGACCACCGACCCACATTGCACTTCAGAGTCCAACTTGCTTGAGCATGGTCAGCAGCGTCGAGAGCCCGCGGTCGTCGGTGACAGACACAGCCTCCTTCATCGGCAAGGCGTCGCCGCCGCTCTGGTCGTACCTCATCCTCATCATCGCCGTCCTCGCCATGTCGTCGGGTGGCATTTGGTTTGCGCTCCTCACCGACACGCCACCCTTTATGCAAGCGTGCTGGCGCCTCCTCCTCACGGCCTTTCTGCAGTTCTTTGGCCTTCTCTACGAGCTCAAGACGGACAAGGCG
>NW_012156652.1:15223-19584 GCF_000151545.1 Saprolegnia parasitica CBS 223.65
GTGCACGTTGGCCACAAGCGGGTATCGAAACGGGTCAGCCGACATGGCGCTAAGGCGCACGACACGGTCGTCTTGCTGCGACGTTGTCGAGAGGATGTGCACGCGGACGCGCAGCGGCACGCTCTCGACGGCCTCCGCCCACGCATGGTTGACGAGGCGCAAGGTAGCCGCGTCCATCGCGAGCGGGCGCGAGGTGTCGATGGCGAACTCGAGGACCGCCTGGCGGAGCGCGGCCGGCAGCGCTGGCATGCTGCGCGTCTGCCAAAAGAAATGCAGGCGAGGTGCCAGCTGCGATCTTCGCACTTATGCGGGCGCACCCAATCACCATCCTTGGTGCGCTTTTCTACCGAGCCAAAATTTACCTTCAACGGGAGCACCGGTGGGCGACTTGCGCAGGCGCCAGGTCGCTTACGGCGCAGGAAGAAGCACGAATTGTACTGCGTAGCACGTGCGCTGCAATGTGCAAGCAGCGTCGCTCTCAATGCACTAAAAGTGCAAAGGCAATCTGAGCCAGCGCTGAACCCATGGCGTCGATATGTACCGTAGAGTCTACTGCACCCTTCGGTCCGATGACCATGGCAATGTGCCTTGATGAAAGCGTCGAGGGACAAGATCCCACAACACATAACGCTTGATCTAAACAACACGAGCACGTGAGTTTAATGTTTTTAGTTACTCATTTTTGGCATTTTTGGCGCGTGCCCGACAAGGCGCAGCGTCCATGGCTGCGTCGCGAGGTCACCTCCATTACGCAAGCGCGTCATCTCGCGGGTGTAGGCGCGCTGAAGCACTCTTGGGACGTAGATATCCCAATCCCGCATCTCGACACGGATGCACCCCGTCGTGTGAACGCTCTCTAAAAACAAAAGTGCGTCGGCACCATGCGATACATCATAGCCTAGCACGAGCGTGCTAGCGCTGGGCCATGAAGCCAGCGACGACGCGATGTGCGCGAGGTTGCGCAGCACATAACAGTTGTTTTCGAGCTTGATCTGCGCCAGCGTTGGCTTCTTGGCGAGCGCGGGCAGGAGGCTTGCGAGGCCCGTCGCCGAAATCGCATTCTGGGATACGTCCAGCGTCCGCAGCACAGAGCACTCGGCGAGTACACGGAGCAGGTACGGCACGGCCGAGTCGGCAAGCTGGTTGTCGGCCAAACACAGCGTCTCGAGCAGCGGCAAGTTGGCAATGGCTTGTAAAACGGGCGGAAAGACCTTGGACCCGAGCCGATTGCCTGAGAACGAGACCGACACCAAGCATCGCAGGTCCCGCACAACCATGACAAGCGGCGACGGCGGCAGATGCCCCCACGACAGAGCGAGCGACGAGAGGTTCGGCGCGCTCCGAAGGATGGCTGCAACCGGTACCATACTGCACTCGTGCAGAGCCTTCCATTGAAGGAAGCGCAAGGTCCGTGGCATGCGGTAGTCAGGAGTTGGACGAGCGAGAAGCCGAGGACTCTCGAGCACGAGGTCTGTCAAGAAAGGACTGCCGCCGAGCGCAGACCAGAGCGCTTCCTCTGCCGACACATCGCCACGGCAAGCGAGGACTCTTGCGCTTGGTTGACGCAGCCAGTGGGCGACGTGCGCAAAGACGCACGACTGGATCAACGGAATCGTGTCCCTGCCAAATCGAAGGTCGAGGGTCGATAGCGTCTCGGTCGCTGCGAGGCGCTGCAAAAGCGGCTCCAACCACGATACAGCGTCCGGCTTGCTGGGAACGTGCAGCGACAAGTGACGAAGTGCAGTGCACTGAGCAAGCGCTGCCTGCACGCTCAAACCGGCCGGGAGAGGTACGGCCGACGGGATGTGGACGCGCGTTATGCAGCCCGCGAGAAGCGGCACCAGTTGTTGGAACGCGTCACCGGCTTGGACATTGACAGTGATGGATGGCGCGAGGCGACGCGCTCCAGCGAGGAGGTCGAGCGAGCGCGCGTCAATGGCTGACTCGTCCAGGTGCACGTCGGGCCAATCGACGACCGCCATCTCGGTAAGCTGGGCCACGCATTGCAGCGGTAGCGTCAAGAGACCTTGCGGTAAACTCGCCAGAACGAAAAGGACGTCACGTGGACGCTCGAGATAGAGCACAACGGCCTCGACGAGCTCGGGCGTCCAGCGACCCATGCGGTATTGCAACGAATCGGGCATGTGCAACCTGGAGAAAGGCAGTTTAAAGAGTGCTGGTAATACATGCATTCTGTTCATGGGATTGGACTTGTTGCCATAAGAAGCTTCTTATTGCCCTTTGCTTTGACCAAGGAGATGCGATCTGGTCCAGCCCTTCCACGCATGGGCTCAGGTTGGATTGTCCTCTGGTGACATGGGAGATGGGCGTGATCTCGATCCGATTCGTGAGGTTGAAAGACAACGTACGTGCTCATGGATGCCAAGGAGGCGACGGCAGGCGACCTAGTCGAGAAGGAAGACCGCGCCCAAGGTCGCGACGTACAAGGCGTATTTTGGCGCCAGTGGCTCCAACGGGTGAATCCTTTTTCTAGACAGCATGCCATCCAGTGCTCACGTTTCTCTGGTCTAGGTTTTTTGTAGCGGTGTGCATCGGTGTCTTCTCTACGGTCTCACAAGCGGTGTTGGTGCTGACCGACGGGTTCATGAGCTACTGGGCGAACCACACAGAGATGACGGCTTCCGTCTCGTCCGGGTACATTTACCTCGGGTGTGCGCTGCTCTCAGCGCTCTTGGTCTACGGTCGGTCGCTACACGTGCTTCAGATTGCCGTCCAGTGCTCGCAGTCGCTGCATGCGATGCTTCTGCGCAAGGTCCTTCACGCGCCCATCAGCACCTTCTTTGACGTCACGCCCATCGGCCGTATTCTCAACCGGTTCTCGAACGACTTGGATCAAATCGACTCGCAGCTGCCAAGCTTTGGTCTTCTCGTGCTCCAGTTCCTCTTTCAGATCCTCGCGATCCTCGTCGTGTGCGCTCTCTCGACGCCGCTCGTGATGCCCGACCACACCGGATCACTCAAAGTCCTGGCAGTGATGACAACTTCAACATCATATCAGTCGACGGGATTGCCGTTGTGATGTACTGTACCTTGGCTACTTTCTGTTGGCACGAGTATGCACGAACCAATCCGTTTGGCCTCGATAGGAAATCGGTGAACCCCGTGCACTTTTTTGTATGAATGGAGGCTGCGAACTGAGATAAGCGCTCGCACGTACTGTACGTACCGTGGCACTGAAAGGGCGTACCCTGCCACACTCCCTGCCACGAGAAAAATTATCAAGTACCCAAATCAGCCACACACTAGCACTAGAAGCGGGCTATTCACATGGCATGGTCAACTGCATTGATTTGACTGATATATTTGATACACGAGGTAATGATGTCGGACTTTCTTTGTTGGGTAGACGTGGCTGAAGCAGTGGTCTGGATTGGTGAAGACTGGAGCGAGAAGCCGGACGAGATCGGGCAGCTCGGGGGTGGGCTCTCGCTGTGTTGATTGTGTGGGGTGATGGGATTCAATCTCGTGCATTGTGGCAAAAGAGCGACGGTCGCACGCACGTCAACGCGCCACGTCGTACAGTGCAAGAAAATGATCAAGTGCACCCAAGCGATCGGTGCTCTCGCTTCAAACTCATTTTGCAATTGTCTTTCAAGCCACCAGCATGACAGAAAACAGCGTTGCGATGAGCTACGAAGAGCTCAAATGCTACCACCTGCTTGAGACCGTGCCTCGTCTCGACGACGGCTCCGAGGTCTTCCAGCCCACGCTCAAGGAATTCGAGCTCTACCGCCTCCTCCGCGCACTCAGTGTCGTCGACGCTAAAGCCGCGTCGCCCGGGGGCCAGCTCGGTCACTTCATCGACGCGTGTCTCAACGGCGTCAAGGAGAAGCCAACGTGTGGTGACGGCGTAGCAAACGCCGACGCCGCGTCGCCCGAGGGCCAGCTGGGCGACGCGGTCCTCTACGACGCCAAGGTGCCATCAGCAAGAAGTGATGCCGTCGCGGACGCCGATGCGGTGCTGTCCGAGGGTCAAAACGCCGACGCGGGCCTCAACACCGGCACGGTGCCGAAGAAGGACGAGAAGGTTGACGCCGACCAGAGTGTCAACAAAGCCACGTTCAACCGCAGCATCGACGTGGTTGCGTGCTACGGCAAGCAAGCGGCGGTGGAAGCGGACCTGCGCGCGCAAGGCTGGTGGCCCACGAACCTCGAAACGTACTTGCACGCGAGCCACGAAGGCGTGTACGCGATTCTACTCCCCGAGACGACCGACCGCCCCAAGCTCGTGCTCTTCACGTGGCTCCTCGACGCTTCGTTTTCGCCAAAGTACTTGCGCGAACGGGCGACGTACGCGCTGCGCTTCGTCACGACGCTGACGCCAGTCGTGCGCTGCTGCC
>NW_012156653.1:0-2496 GCF_000151545.1 Saprolegnia parasitica CBS 223.65
CGCTGATAGGCTACCCAACGCACCCGGTTAGCACAGGAAGTACGACGCTTCTGTCCATTAGAGCTACACCCGTCGATTCCGCATTAAATATTAATCAAATATTGACCAGTACTCTAAAAATTGGACTCGCTCCGCTCGTCTAGCCGCTTCGCGACATGTTGTGAGCAAGGTGACGCCTCGTAGCCCAGATAAACCTCATTTGCGTATCATTATATTTGCTTTCACTGTACCTACTTGGGATAATTTATCCGGCATATGTCCTTATTTCCACCTTGGTGGGGAAACTGCCCTTAACAACCCTACAGAGCCCGCACGACTGCGCTGACTGGTGCAAACACAGACACAATTAATTGCGCACTGCTTGCGCGCACTTGCTTCGCGGCCGCGTCTGCTTCGCCACCGGTCGGTCCAAGCTTGGTGATCCGGGAATGGTTTACCTGGTTCTTTTACTTTAAGCAATATGAGAAAACCTAAGAAGACAGACAACAGGCTAATGTAGATATTCCAATATGCCAAACAGTAGTGTGAGCAACACAATGCCTGCCCTACGGCCACACTTTATATCGGCCGAAGTAGTTGCCCTATAGAAAGATCGTACTTGGTAAGACGTTGTAGTGTCAGGCAGTAGATTTTCTAATTTAAAACAGCTTGGTCGTGCTTGTTGCTCCCTCTGCCAAGTGGATTGCTCACAACAGAACAGATCATCGTGTTGAAGATTGCTAGATGTATTTGATGCGATGTAGGTCATGAATGGTGGCTTTCAGCACCTGGAACTTGATGGAGAGTGTGACATTGACTTTCGATGTGCTTGGCAATCCCGAATGCCTAGTGAATACTTATGCAGCGCCAGAGCGGTCATGCATTATCCTATCTAGTGACAAAAAACCAGGATAAAAAGGCCCTATGAGCAGGGTTGTACAGAGTATCATATACAATTTATACGCATGGAAGACTCGTGGCATGCGGGGTAACTTTGAGGTGCGCTGTAAGAAATCTAAACAGACATGTAATAGAGCTTGCACGCGCTATTGCGGAACTAGAAACATGATAAGTACCAAGACGACGCATATCACACAACGATCAAAAACAGATATGATGGAGATAGAGATATCGGAGCACTTTTTTTTTGCTCCTCTTTCACCTTTACTCTCATTTTCAAAATGCTGCGTTCTGATTGGCTGCAGAAACAGGACGTTCGCTTTGGTGAGTTTCAACTTGGAGTAAATCGGCAAAAAACTCGAAGAGAGTTGCAGTCTCGCGAAGCGCTTGTTAGATGATTACCTTTTGTTTCAAAGGGCCCTCCGAAATTTCAGTTTTTTCAAGTGCGAGTTTTACTTTGAGTTTGCTGAATCAAAAAAGTCGGCGTGAAAGAGGAGCTTCAAAAAGCGCTCCGAAATCTCTCAAATGGCCTCAGACACTGTTGCGGCCGTGCAATCACGTACAGCCTTCGTTTTTGGCATGGCCCGCAGCCATAAGCGGCGTAAGATCAGATTTTATAATCACCTAGCGCTGCACAATGACGCGCCTCGCTTTTAGCGGTCTGTTTTTGTGCCTTCACTAAGGTGAGCCCTGTGGCCCCTACGGCCGCATTCTATCGTGGGCGCAATCTTCTTTGGGCGGAGTAGTTGCCTGATAGTATGCTCGTGCTTGATATAACGTTGTAGTGTCAGGCAGGAGGTCTTTGTGTTTGTTCTGTGTTTTGCTAACTCTTCGCGTCCAGCTCAAACCCGGGTAGCAGAGTTAATCAATTGCGAGCGATTTTAAACAGATCACTCGTGCTGGTAGCTCCCTTTCATAAGTTGCGTGTCAAGAATTGCTTACCACAAATTATATTTGGGTCTATCGTGTTTAGAAATGTCCAATGTCAATGCGATGCGCTTTTAATTCGACCTACTTAACAATATGTTAAGTCGAGAGGCATGCAAAAGGTGATGCTGTACGACGCTTTTGTGCGTTGCAAACCCGCAGTGCGATGCGTAGATATCGCTATCTGTGAAAAAAGGAGGGTGCAGTAGAAGACAGCCATACAACAGTGGACACTGCGAGGAAGTGAAAATAAAGCGATGTCTTTATACAGAACCAACACGAACAACGACAGGGTACATTCGAAGACTGTGATCCAATAGCAGGGTGCGCGCGATGCACCACTTATCAGTGAAACCTAAGTGCGGGCAAATACAACTAATATACATGCAAGCTACAAAAAGACATAAAAGGGCAACACCAAACGGCGAACAGTTAAACGGGGCTTTCTGCGTACATCTAATTCTGTGTAGGGAGGTGGCAAATCCGAACTGAGCCGCCGCGGCGCTAGAAAGTTGAGGTACTCTACTCAGCTAGTCAGCCGGTTACCATCCATCGCCCAATCAAAGTATCGTACATCCACGTATTGCCGAATCACACCCGTTTCTTTACCACGGTCGGTCATATAAAGCCGGATATCGCACACAGCTAACCAACGCTCGACGCGGTCCGTGTACTTAAATTGCCTCTCCG
>NW_012156653.1:3042-6520 GCF_000151545.1 Saprolegnia parasitica CBS 223.65
TGCCGCGCGCACAGCACCGCTTGCATAGGACCGCTTGCACAAGATCGCCACGTCATATCGAACTTTCTCCTTCTTCTCTTCTCTTTCTTCGATTTAACAGGCACTCGTGTGTTCTAGTCCCACCACTTAAGGGGTAGTCGCCATTTATCTCGTGGTTTTGATATGTTTTTCACACCTCGCCACCCTGTACCGTGAAAAAACCATAATTTTTCATGCCAAACCGCGAGCAAACCTACAAAGACCACGAGCAAATATAACTATCCTGCTATATGCTTTGCCCCAGCCTATCGAGAGGTCCTGGAAGCGGACGAGTTGGATATTAGGCGCAACTGTCTGCTCGAGATCTTAAAGTCCTACAAAAGCGATTTTTAACTTCAAACTCTAGAAGGCCACGCTACCGCAAACCCACAGCAGCGCGCTGTCTTCTACACTATACGCCGCGAGCTCTACCTGCCTCTAAGTAAGAGAAGACGCCATTTTTCTTCTTCTCAAAGACGGCTCTAGAGAGAGTTATGTGTCCAATCTTCTGCTTGCATGGTGCTGGTACAACGAACGCGTCGCGATAGTGTGACCACAGGGCTTACCGTAGTTTTTTCCATGTTATTGAACGCCGTTGTCGCCAGTGACTCCCGAGCGGGTGGATCGGCCGCATCGTAAAGAAGTCTACCGAGCTTTTTCGTCGCGTGCCTCGATAAAGTTGCGACGTGCGTCGGCGCATCAACCTGCGTTGACCTGGATACCTGCGTTTTGTCTGTCTTGTCTTTGTTCATCTTGAGGTCCCGCCTGGCGGAGCTGGATGGCGCCGCGGCTTTATTCCTGGTCATGGCAGCAGCGTCGCGGCAGGTGAAGTTCAAGCTGCGTGGGCGACCGTGTGGGCGAAGATTTTGCCCTCCTCGATAAGTGTCTGCGAGAGATCCTTGAGCGCGGCATAAAGATACACGATGAGCATCGCCGGTGACAACAAGTTGCCTTGAGGAGTGCTGATGCTGGTCTCGAACGGGCTGTGCGCCTTGCCGTCAATGCGCAGCCGGAGTGTCGTGGTCGTGAGCAGCATGCGAACCTTCTTCATCGTCGAGGAAGCCTTCAAGCACCATGAGGAGCTTTGCGCTGTCGCTCATGTCGAACGCGCGTGAGAAGTCGATACCTAGAAAAGATAGCATGGCTAATTGATAAGTGAATGATGCCCAGGTTGAAGGCGTAGCCTTAAATTATGCTAAGCGGTTAGCTATACCTAATAAATCCATGTTGCGGCCAAAGCTTGCTTCAATCGTGGTGTTGCATATCTGATGTAGCGAGTTTACTCTGGCAGCTCTACAGTAACAACGGCAGGCACCAAATAATGTCAAGCCACTCCAAACACGAGCACAAACAACTAAATTGCCTTAGGCGCAACGCCCTGAACAAAGTGAATACCATCACTGGAGCTGCTGCATCAATGGGGCTGTTGTCCTCGTCGTCATCTCAAGCCACAATAAGTTGTTCCTTTCTACTATCGCTCCTCAGTTGGTTGAAGAAGAATGACTGCTATATGGCACGCCGAGCTGCATCGGTTGAAATTCAGACTTCGACGCTCGCATTAACAAAAGACCTAGCGGTTGGTATGGAGGGCGAAGTCTCGGTCTTTGGTTGAAGTTGGCCGGATCTGATCCAGCGGCCCGAGCGTTTGGCGGCTCCGTTTACGACGGGTATTTGCCGCTATTGTCACTCGTGAACACGATGCATATTTACCACGTACTGGTATTATGTATACACAAAAGCAGTCCACGATGCATTTCTTCCTACAAGCCCCTCCACCGGAGTCTTGTACACAGTACAAGGGCGCGAAAATGGTTTTTGACACAAACCCAGAAGGCAGAGCTGGATCTCCGATTCTTTGCATCCAAAAATGCATTTATGCAGGATATAATATCTAACAATAACACTGTGGCGGCCGATTGGCGGACTTTTTAGCCAGCATGGTCGGTGCCAGCGGCCCACGCCTCCTTGCCTTTGGCAACCCAATGGTGGACATGATTCGCCATGTCCCTCTACAGGTATGCTTCACCCCCGCCTCTGCTTACGTCATCGTAATGAATCGGGTAGTATATTTCGAGCCTTGGAGTTGTCGAAGGCCAAGAGGTAAATGAGCGCAAGGCGACGCTCGATTCCGAGCTTACACGCGCTAAGCCTTGCGAATAACTACCGGAATGTAGACACATGTGCACCTTACAGTTGACGAACGATCGTCGATCATGCAGAGGGCGCTCGAAGATCCATCTACGGAGCGTGTGCCTGGTGGTTCAGCGCTCAACACTGCCCGGGTCGTCCAGGTGATGATGACTGCTCTCACGACCTTTCAACGTCCATTCATTGCTCGAACGATAGGCTTTCATGCCCTCGAAAACGACCCTTTTTATCGGGGCTCTTGGCGACGATTCCAACGGAGACTTTCTCCGCTCTTGTTGCACTACCGCCGGTGTCGATATGACCCACGTCCAAACACACGCTGGTCTACCCACATCTACGTGCCTCGCGCTCATATCGCCGAGCAAGGAGCGCACGCTCATCACGCAGCGCTCGGCGCATTTGTGCTACACACTCGACGCGGCGACTCTCGATGCATGCTTGGCTGCAACGAACGTACTGTACGTGGTTGCCTTCACGCTATCTTCGGCACCACGCTACGAATGCGTGCGTTATCTTCTTCAGCATCACGATCCAAGTCGCCATCTCCTTTGCCTCAACATTTCGTCCTCGGGTCTCATGCAGGTAGCTCGAGGCGATGCTTTCTCGTATTATGAGTGTCTAGAACCCCGATGTCGTCGGCCGACTCCACGACATTTTACGCCACGTTCGAGTGCTTTTTGGAAATGCTCAAGAAGTGCTTGCTCTTGGTGCCGCGTTTCAATTGGACACCCCGTCCGTCGACCATGTGGCCTCCGAGCTGCTCGTCAACGTTCTTCGCACGCCGCGCGCGATCGTGCTTGTCACCAACTCCGCAGCCCCGACAAGAGTATATCGACGTGATCACCCGTACGATGAGAACAATGCTTGCGGTATCTGTCCTACAAGGCGTTGTGTAGACCTGTGGTAGTCCCCGTGCAGATTCCGAGCGGTTTTCACCTGCACGACACGACAGGCGCTGGTGATGCTTTCTTGGGTGGATTTTTCGCTGGCCTGTATGTTTTCGGCTGCAAATTTTCGATGGCTGACAACATTCTAGGTTGCAACATGGAAGCCTCCGTGCCTGCGTGGAGCTCGGTCACTACTGCGCCGCGCAGTGTGTGCAGCAAACAGGCTGTCAATTGCATTGGAGTGGCGACGATGCCGCTAGCACGTGGCGCAAATGCACAAAATCCGACGCCTCACCTGCGCTCTACAAAGATATGCTCGCAGTGCCTCGTGAGCCCACTGCTCAGTCGTAAAAATGTGCAAGAGTGCTGTACTATTGTAGCAAATTACATGGCTGGGAGAAAGTGCGCCGTCATGAGTGTGCCCA
>NW_012156653.1:7915-9490 GCF_000151545.1 Saprolegnia parasitica CBS 223.65
CCCTTTTGCTGTCACTCGCTGATCGCAGCGAGAGTCGGCCACACCAAGCGATCATCGTCAATCGGACGAGGCGCTTGTAGATGAGCCCCGACGACGCTTGTTCGGCCGGTTGTCGTCTACCTTGAACTCGCCGCGATCGCGCAGCAGTAGACCGCACCGAAACCATTGACGTCGCCAGGCCGCGGTGTCCCCACCGACTCATCACGCTTCTTTTCCACTTGATCAAGTACTCCTGGCTGACGATCTCAATGGGTGGGAAGTCGATCGTCGAGACCACAAAACCCGTCCTTATTGGGCCATCGCCACCCATTGATCGTTCGGCCAGAGTAACCCTGGTCATTATTTTGCCTGAACGCCGGTTCGAGACTAAAGTATACTTTGTGATAGCGTCCGCGGTGCAAACACAAACAGCAGCGAGGGGAGAGCCGTCTCCCGTGAAGCAGGCAGTTGTATTGGGCTTACACCACGAAGGCAAAGATGAAGTGAGCTACCAGAGCTACAGGAGCTATCCCCATGACTACCGGATGACTATTCTAGGAAGGGTCACTACCGGCATGGAAGGATAGAAGGATACTAATCCTACGACTAGTATGCAATACAAAAGCCCTTACAACATACATCTTCACACGGCTTCTCCAGCTGATCGCAGCTTGCATTGGTCGGACATGGCTTAGCCTTTGATCCACACACAACACTTGGGTACTATTGGTTTTTGGACAGTATCTGGCCCAACGTGTGCGGGCGCGGCCTCTTCGATGCACTCTCTACGCCATGGAAGTTTGACGTCGGGACGTCCAAGTCTATTGCGTGGTATGTCACGCTTTTGCTCGCAATTGCCTATCGCATACATCTGCGGTGGCGATTGCGTCGACTCTTTGCGATTCCTGGGCACCTCTGGCAAGACGCGGTTGCGACGACGTTGTGTAGTTGCTGCGCCATCGCGCAAATGGCACAGCACACGACTGCGTACACGCCTGGCGAGCTAATCTCGATCATGCCCAAGGACACTTTACCCGGCTATGAAGTCTTGTAGGTGCTCGACCCCAAATTGTCTAGAGCTAGTGTGGGTAGAGTGCAAAGCGGTTGACGTGTGTCTGGCACGACGAAACAATAATACAAGAGCAAACACTGACTGATGAGTTGAGCCGCTGACAATGACAACATTTGTGGACCTGCGGCTTTAATGGCTCCCGTGTTCTCGTGCACCTTTTCGACCGCGTGTATAGTCTAGCGACAGTAGTCGGCACAGAGGTCCTCGCAGCGCACGTATGATCGTCGAATAGTTGATGCAACACGAAATGAATCAATGCCAGAGTCGTATTTGCTCTTGTATTATTGTTTCGTCGTGCCAGACACACGTCAACCGCTTTGCACTCTACCCACACTAGCTCTAGACAATTTGGGGTCGAGCACCTACAAGACTTCATAGCCGGGTAAAGTGTCCTTGGGCATGATCGAGATTAGCTCGCCAGGCGTGTACGCAGTCGTGTGCTGTGCCATTTGCGCGATGGCGCAGCAACTACACAACGTCGTCGCAACCGCGTCTTGCCAGACGGTGCCCAGGAACTCGCAAAG